>NW_026516912.1:0-24001 GCF_025766255.1 Zychaea mexicana | reverse complement strand
GTGTGAAATGAAATCGTCAGAGCAGTTAGCGTATGCGAGAAATATCTGATGAATCCTGGCAGTAACGTGCTACTGTCGAAAATAGGTTGTAATTGTTTGCTATGCACATGGTTGCTGATGTCTTATTTTTTTTTATTGAAAACAAAGAAAAAGCTTTAGTATATCTTTTGCGCATAAGCAGTAGTAAGTACTACCGAATACGCGATCCTCTTAACGCAAAAAAAAGAGTATCGTTTTACTTCACCAAGGAAGCGAATGCTGTATCTTCGCCAAGCAAGTCGTTCCAGTACTTTATACGTGGCTTGAGATTTGATGTATACTGATTCGACTTGTTGTCCCAAACATTGAAGCATCGCGTCGCTCCTTTTGTTCCATGCATCAGGCGAGATTCCCACCAGTGTCCACAGGGCTGTCTGGTAAGTGGGGATCGCGTATAACCAGCGGCGACATACTTTCACACATTCGACACAGCCCGCTGTCCGATAAACGAGAAGATGTACTGAATGATTCGGGAGGCAAAATCGAGATCAAATCAGTCATATTACGTGTATGTGAAAGGGGACGCGCGAAAAGAAATTTGGCACGAGGCTTTTAATCGAACAAAGCCTGTATAACATAATCCGGACTCGTGAAATAATATGTCCGACAAAGGAAAAGCAAGTCGAACCAGGTAGCTCACCTGAATTTTATTTGGAAAAGGGGGACCCTGAAGATTGATCTATTGTAACCACCAGTAACTTCATTAAATCTATGCTATCATAGCGATACGCAGATACACATTAGAACAGGCTCTTTCTAAAACCATCGACTTCTCGATACGAAGGAAAAGGCTTCAATCAATACTCGGGTTTATTGTTTGCGAGCCGCAAAAGTCATATATAAGTAACGAATCGCTTGGCCTGGAAAACACAGCATCCCTGTGTGTGTGGGTGCGTGCATGTTTTGGTAGAGCAAATATATCATATCTTCAACAGGTCCCCCTGATATCTTTGGTGAGCGATCATCACT
Organism: Zychaea mexicana; assembly: GCF_025766255.1. Classification (NCBI taxonomy): domain Eukaryota; kingdom Fungi; phylum Mucoromycota; class Mucoromycetes; order Mucorales; family Lichtheimiaceae; genus Zychaea; species Zychaea mexicana. The sequence continues at coordinate 22,993 of NW_026516912.1, read as the reverse complement.
TTCAAATAGGTAACGCATACCTTGAAAATATGTAACGAAGTAAAGTTAAATAAGAAAAGGAAGAGAGAAGTGAAGGTGTAAGGGGAGGGAAAGAGCTGTTATAAGAATCACGCTTTAAAAGCAGGCACATCGGAAAGATCAGTGCAAGCTTTTCGATCCAGGTGAAACCCAAAATGATAAGAAAATTGTGTTGTGATAAGCTACGTGCAGGAAGAGTGAGAGAGACGTACAGCTGAAAAAAAAACATTCCAATTTTTTACAGATCTGACAATTATACAGGTCTGCTGGCGTATGCTCTGGCGTTGCCTCTTATAAAATAACCGACCATATCCTCGATAACAATTTTTTTCTTGACAATTGCTTTGGCAATTTAGGCGAACACAGAAAGTGAAAAAGAGTGCCAAAGCATTGTGATCGTGTTACTTTCGGCTACGATACAGAGCCACTGTCACTGTTCCCCGCTTTGTTTAGCACGGAGCTGTGAATGGATGGAGGGGGAGTAATTAGCTTTTTGTTCGCGAAAAAAGAAAAAGGAACTTGTCGTGCACATAAAAAAAAGGCGAGGCAAAAGCGGTAAAACGTTTATGCGGAAAGTGCGAAAAAGAAAAATATATTTTTATTTTGTTTATCATTTTCTTATTTGTGTGTAATAAATAATAAAAAAAAAGTTCGTTTTAATTATCCCAACATATACCGTTGGCATCACATGCACCCGAAGGTTCACGATCGGCTGCCGGAGTATATGACCACATTCCCACTGGTATATATTGCAAATTTTTTCTTCAGGGCGGACCACTGAATCTGCCGATCATCAGAAGAATTATGACAATAGCCAGCACAAGCAATGACCCGATCATGGCACAGAGCAGTGCATCTGTACTACAGACCAAAGCTGTACCAAAACGAACTGAAGAGAAGAGAAAAAAGAAAGGCGAAATTGCTCGCTTTATATAGACATTTTTCTCGTTCGGGACTTCAAATCCCCGTGAATTCTCATTGGCCCAGATAACGGGTTGCGTATCAACTTGTGGGTTGCCTACTATGGCATAACAAAAGATACAGCACCAAAGGAAATGAAAGGAGGAGTGGTACCTGATGGTCAAGTAGACAAGCGTGCTTCGGCGGTAGTGGTACGTGTCTCTCACCATGGGCTGCTGTACCTCCGATGCTGTCGCCGCTTGGTTGTGAGGGGGTCCGTGCACGGCACCGTGTCAAGCGAAAACAAAGACACGAATGTGAATGAGCATGTAGATTCACGGAAGAAATGCTTTTCTGTGAGCAATCAAATGGCAATACAGGAGTGATTGACAAGGTAAACAACTTAACAGATTCTACGGCATCAGTTGTTCCTGATCCAGCATTAGTAAACATTAAGAACACGATCCTCCCAGCAGCCAGTTTCTATTCTTCACCCAACAAGGTAAACAGCATGAGTATAGAGCGTAGTCCACAGACTATTCCATTTGATTAGTATCTTTTGATTGCATGTGCTGTGTGCGGGAATAGATACAACACACACTTGACTCCAACGCTGCAGTATATAAAAAAAGATCGTTATCTTTTACTGTGAAGCGTGCTTGTCTACTGTTGCTTTATAATTCTCGCCATCCGCCCAACAGTTCTCTGAACTACGCCGTGTAACCTCCCTCCATCCATTCCGAATTCATACTCTATCCAAGTGTGCTGCCGCAGATAAGCTGACCGCTCATGGTAAGTATACGCTGCCGCTAGTGAAACTGACTCACCCTTCATTGATTTTCATTGCTGCTGATAAAGTTAATCGGTTCGTTTGTTTTTGTGCGGGTTCTACGTTTTTTTTAGCAGCTTTCAAGATCCATTGGGACGATCAAAAGAATAACACCATAAACGATGACTTCCTACTGTACATCTTTTGACCCTTTTGCGCGTAACTCGTTGCTCCATTGATCACCTTGTTCACCCGCCATTCCTTTGTGCACTTTGAGTACCAAGTAAATTGGCCAAATCGTTGCGTAACAATGCGCTTTCACTCTACGGAGTTTTCGTTTCAAGGGAAAGCTGTTGGAACGTTCGAGGTTTGACACACGCATCACTTGTCACTATCCAAAGAAGAAAGATCTGTGTTGCGCTCTTCCTGAGCTCCTCGTTCCTAGACTACCTTTGCTTCCTGCTGACTCACGTCAGTACAGTATACCCGTCTGATGACATCGAACAAGATTCGATTTCGAACCCACTTGAACAACATTCCTGCTCGCTGCGTCCTATCGCAAACGTCCTCGAGAAAATCTGACAGCCGACTTTGCGATCGAGGACCTAATATCAGCTGCTAGACGAGCACCAAAACAAAGCAGTCCGGGTATAGGCAGTTTTCCATATTGCATGGTTGACGCAATATTTCAACATCCGCTTTATACAGATGACACTTTGGCATGAAAACGACACCAGCACCAAAACGACACTTTGGACACTTATAAAACAGCGCCAGCACCAAAACGACACTTTGAAAAACGGCACCAGCATCAAACGACACTTTGGCATGAAAACGATCATTGGTTTGAGCTTTGCGCTAACCCAATCTAATACACGCGCCCAGTCATCCTGCTGATAAGGTATCAATCAACTTGTATAATAATACTATCCGCTATTATCCTCATCCCCTGCTAGTTCTCAGGATGACGCGCATACTTTGTTAACTGTGCTACTGCTACTACCACTACTACGATAACACTTTATCTACACACACCATGCTGGCTTTGTCTTGGCTGTTCTAGATATATTGAAGGGCAGAAGTTAGCAGTAGCAGTAGCATTAAGTGAGCAGTAATGTAATAGGAGGTTGTCATGATCATCACGCGCATAATAATCTTCATCTTCTCTAAGAGAAAAAAAGTTTGTAGTAGAATCGTCTATAAGTCGAGCGTATCTTAGCTAAGCATATGCCCGTTGCTATTACAGTGAACCCCCGCTTTTTGCACCCCCGTTTATTGCAGATCCCCACTTATTGCAACTTTTTTGAGTAGATTCCCGCTCAACACTTAGTAAAATTGCAGATTCCTCGGTTTTTGCAGATTGCAACTTGGAAATCGGGACCTGCAATTTCCCGCTTCAGCCTTATATATTGTATATTAATCTCAAGCTTCAGAGACAGTGAGACTCGAACCAGTGACAAAAGAGATACACTATTGTATTCTATTATTTAAGAGCTTTTAAACTAAATAAGGAAAGATGTGATTGCCAGCTTATCGATCCCACTTGTGTAACATATTCACATTTTGCAGTCCCTCAGATTTTGCAACTTTTTTAACGGTATTCCCGCTGTTGCAAAAAGCGGGGGTTCACTGTATATGGTGCTAAATCTTCACGGTACATTACGGTACTCCTTCATTTCTCTATCATATTGATTATGTTGCAAGCAATTTTCTACAAATGTATCACCACTATGAATAGCCATAATAGATAGTCCTGCCCATTCGCATATTGAAGGATTATGTACTATTAAGATATACAGGACAACAAAGTGAACCACAAATAAAACATGTCTTATGGAGAGGGGGTCAATATGTACGACGCGGACGCGAAATAGCTTTCAATGGTGACCGTGTGCTCCCAGCGCGTGCTGCTAAAACATCATCTTCGTCAACCTCGTGCGCATAGCGTCGTTTTCGCAAAAGTGGCGGTGTTGTTAATGCTGCTGACGTTGTATTCTCTTTGTCGTTGTTGTTGTTGTTATTTTTGCTCTGATCTGACGATGATGGCAACGGTGACGGTGTGCGTTTACTCCTCTTCTCAGCTATCCCAGCGCTTGCTGCTACTACATATATCGTCTGCATCATGGCGTTGTTCGCGCCGATAATCTTCTTTGGCTACTGGATCTTTTACTGTGTTGGTATCTTGACCAATATTACGTAGCAATATACCTCTATTTTTGTTGTTGTCGTGGTAAAGTTTGTTGCCTTGGTTAGTAGCCAGCCATCCATTATTCATCGCTACTAAATTTATAAGCTACAGTAAACACCATATTGACTCATCCTGCCGTCGCATCTTCAGCTTCATCCGAGTCATTCGGCTCAATATTCTGCTCGTGTCGTAATCGCAGCATTCTGCAGTCGTTACATAGCTGATGGTGTCGAGCACCGAACCGTAGTTTGCCATTAAGTGTTCGACCAATAAATCGATTTTCCTGTGTTACCAAAAAAATCCATGATTTGATTTGTGTCAGTTGCAGGAGCGTGGTATGAGAGGATATACACACTTAAAAGCTAAATCTGCTACCCGACTACTTACCCATCCTATACAGTATACTCTAACAACTCAAGACATCATATCGAAAAATATGTTTCGTCCTCATCGGCAGTTGCTCCGCCAGCATGCCTTATGTATACCTGCAGTAATCTCAAACTTCTCTAATTCTATGATATGCATCGTGACAATAGATTGCTCATAGCTGTTATGCTAAATTTATGCTGCATGGTTACGATCATGCTGCATGGCAACAAGCATGTAGGGCTGTCATAGCAACGGTACTTATAACAACTGATTCATATGTAGACGACAAGTTTTTGGTGTGACAGAAAGGAAGAAGCGGCAATGCATATCGCCGATTTTACAGGACCCGAAATTTTTTTGTCTTGCTTTTCCTTCTAATATCAACACACACACACACACAAAATGAGCAGACTTGAGAATCTAAACGTCAATATACGCGAACTACTTGCCAATTCACTCGAGCCACGTGATCTCGTCGAATTAGCAACCACGTCGAAACAAATGTGCAACTCTATGATGGACAACAGCGTTTGGAAGAGGTAAATAAACAAATCACGGAAAAGTGAGTCGGGTTGGGGGTGAGGAGAGTTATCTTTCCCCCCAAGTTTAATTTATTTTGACAGATCGTTCTTCTTTTAAATTAGTAAAACCAATAATGACTTTGGCAATCTATTTGAAATTTACGCCATCTTCACGAAATCAGCGGGTTTGGAACTGGCACCTGATTTAGCAACAAAGTTTAGTCAAGAACCTACAAACTGGAAAGAATATTATGCGCAAAAGAACGCCGCCGTCGACAGCGCGGACGACGAAGCTTTAATGACTCAGGCAGAAAAGGAGTATTCGGAAGCACAAGCCTTTCTCAAAACGTTCCAAAGTGACGGCAATGTTTCTGTATTAAGTCGCGTTGCGTCCAAAATGATGTGGATCTTGGGTAAGTAGAAATTGGGAATTTATCTTGAAAAGTATTGATAGTTGACGTCGAGACTAGATGTTTTCCCCACGCATGCTGGATGCTATTATATCCTTGGATTTATCCTATTCGTTCTCAACAGACTTGAAGATGCTTTGATCCCGTTACGTACTGGTCGTCTTGTTGACCCTGGATTCGAACCTATTACTGGTAAGATTATCTCTAGTTTGCTGTATATTGCTGCAGGGATCCAGGGAGAGGGTTCTGTGTATATAATAAGCCTAAATTGCTTTGGCTTCAATTCTTTTAGAACTCCAAGAAGAAATCCAAAGGATATTGCAGGGATATAAAGGATCTCAGGATGAGACACCATTGCTGGAACAGGACACGCTTTCTCGTGAATTGAAGGAAGTGCTCGAGGAGATTTTCCGAAACTTTGATAGAGACCAGGATGGTGCATTGAAACCAGAGGAACTGGATAGCTTTATCTTTACCACCAACGGCTCGCATCCCCCTGCACCTTTCTTGCGACAAATGGGACAACGATTTGGAAGCAATGCACGCGGCTGGCTGACGCGAGACGGATTTTTGGTATGTGATTTTGACAACTAGAATTATAATGCCTTGGATCAAATTCAGATATTTAAGAAAACTAACTAACTTGCGTCATTTCTCTATCAGGCATTTTACCTAGAACAAACCTTAGACGATCCATCAGAAACTCGAAGTGACCTTGGTGTCCATGGATATGACCCCCAAAGTTTAAAAAAACGCATGGAGGAATGATCATAATAAAAACAACTTTTTGCATCATTTTCTCTATACTCTTTGTGTAACAGTACTTTTGGGTTTTGCGTGATGAGCAGAGCACTTCTCTTCCGCCCTTTTCTTTTGAAGTTTATGTGCGTGATAAAAAAACTAAGGCCAAATGGATACCCCACTTGTTTTTTATAACCGGTCTGAATATATAGAAACTGTGAGACTCTGTCCTTTTTTCTATGAAGCAAGGCTCTTGTTTATTCTGAAATCGACCATCTCTAATAAAATGAATCTATTAGGACACGGGCAACAAAGTGTCACGAGCATCTGTGATTTGTGGAAGTCAGAACATTATTCTCGGAGGCAAGGTATGCCCACACACATGCACTGTGTGTACGTTGAATTCATTCGCCAAACACTACAGCCAAACGCTCACGAATGCTCGGACGTTTCCTTTTATTAGACAATTATACAAACGGAATGCGTTATTCGTGGAGATCTTCGACGGACAGGCGGAGGTCATGCCGTCGTTGTTGCGATCGGTCGATACTGTTTACTTTCGCGAGGATCGATTATCCGACCACCATATAAGACATATAAAGGGTAGGTGAAAAAAAATGAAACGAGAGGGGAGGTTTTTGGTAGTCTCTAATACCGTGTTTTCTATTGTAATATAGCATGTTCAGTTATTATCCGATGAAGATAGGCGATCATGTCACAATTGGTGAAGGCAGTATCATTGAAGCTGCTACGATCGGATCGCACGTAACGATAGGAAAGAATTGCATTATTGTAAGGATATTAAAGACTTTGTGCGTGTGCGCGTGAGAAAACAGAAGAAGGGCTGCCAAGTAACATGATCTAATATGCATGGTTGATAGGGTCGATTCGCTATTATAAAAGACTGCTGTTGCATCACTGACAATACAGTTATACCACCTAACACAGTCGTACCTTCGTTCTCCGTATATTCTGGCTCCCCAGGTAAATTAATCTTTTTTTCTGGATGTGACAGTAAGAAATAAACTGACTATGTTGTTTGTTTTAGGAACATATCAAGATGAATTACCCGAATGTACACAAGAGCTCTACGAAAACAAAACTAAAGATTATTATGCAAAATTTACAGCCAAAGATTAAATAATAGTAATCATTGCAAACACGCACAACTTTTACTTTTGCATACACAATTTGCTTTTGTTTGTTTCTATGGGATTTGGAAAATACTTTCCAAGAAGTGGCAAAGAAAAAGAGTCAATTGTGAGATGCCTTATTGCATTTGCTATATCCCTATTATTTCATCTTTCTTCTATTCAACATACATATTATTTCTTTTTCGTTCACTCCTATAATCTGTTATGCTCCGCCTTTTCACCCTACTATGGCTGGTTTGCAATAGTTGGATCAGCATTGTATGGGCTCGTTTGGAAAAGCCGTTCGTTCCCAACACGTACCTGGTCGAATTTGAATCAAAAACGAATGTCACGGATCAACTGACTTCATTCAATATAACACATCGTGTCCGCCATGCATTTGAGCATATGAATGCTGTATCGTTATCCTTTAATACTTCTCAAGACGCTTCTCAGTTTTTCAACGTTGCCAGATCCAAAGTGAAACGAACTTGGCCAGTGGTAAGTCTATTCGATCACAGAAAACTACGTCATGTATCCAGCTAAATCATCCATGTATGATAGACTGCAGTTGCTCGACCCAATGCTAAAGAGTTGCAAGTCGGGAAAAGCCAGTTCCCTAACTTGTTCAGTCACTATCACGCTACGGGTGTGAGCAAAGTCCGTGAAGAATTAGGGTAATAATTACTTACCAAGTAGCTACGATATGCTCGCGAGAGTACGATACTAAACGATTTACAATTTAAAAAACTTAGAATGACGGGCAAAGGGATCAAAGTAGGCATTGTTGATACAGGTAAATGGCGATTTCCAGAAATAAAGCGGAATGCAAGCGCAGTTACTAATATGTAGAGTTTAGGTATCGACTATACTCATCCTGCACTTGGTGGATGCTTTGGTCCAGAGTGTCGTGTTGCGTACGGAAAGGATTTTGTTGGAAACGACTATACTGGCGAAGGTGAACCAATACCCACTTCAGATCCACGCGATTGTAATGGTCATGGAACGCATGTTGCAGGTAAGGAAAAACTCCACTAACAGTATTTGGTACTTACTAGTTCTGCTATTATTAACGGATATTGATATCGAAACAATAGGAATTATTGGCGCGAATGATACCGAGTTCAATTTCACTGGAGTAGCTCCAGATGGTAATAAAAAGACCGCTTCCTTTAAATCAGTAATTGTCTCGTGTTTATTAATACTAAAGCTATTAATATATACTCCTCCAACAGTTATCTTTGGCGCTTATCGCGTATTTGGTTGCGATGGAAGTAGTGCGGACGACGTGATTATGAAAGCCATGGAACAGGCTTACGAGGATGGCATGGATGTGATCAATTTATCCCTGGGCGATATTGGTTGGCCTGATTCCCCATCATCGGTACTTGCTGATATCCTTACTTTGAAAGGAATGATCGTCATTGCTGCAGCAGGAAACGAAGGTGGAAAAGGTATATTTGAAGTCGGCGCACCATCCTTGGGACGAAATGTTGTCTCTGTAGCAAGTACGGATAATACGCAAGCGCTAGCGCATTCAATCCAATTTGGGGATCAAACAATAGGTAAGACGCACTTCTTATACATAAAAAAAGGATCCTGTACCATCATGATGCTCACAGGGGAACAATAACTATATAGGATATGCGACCGCTTCTGGAGACCCATTTCCCATCGATGAAGCTGAAATTGTCACCATATCCGACACATTTTTATCTGAAAATGATGCCTGTGCGCCATTGACAAACATAAACTTGTTGGGAAAAATTGCTTTGATTGGGCGAGGTGGATGCTACTTTTCTGATAAAGTAGGTTCTTTTTTTTTGGCAGCTGATCAAGTCAACAAGATAGATAATAGCAGCTAAATTTTATATAACTGTTCACAGGTGTTAAATGTCCAGTCAGCAGGCGCATTAGGAGCCATTGTATATAATAACGAGCCCGGCTTGATCACGCCGTCAACCATCGAACCTTTCCTTCTTAGCTGCGGCGGTGTATCTAAAGATCACGGCGAGCTGTTATTTAATTATGTCCAAAACAACCCTGGGTCGATATACCGATTTTCAAATGAGGACATTAGCTTTCCAATTGACACTGCAGGTACGATTACGAACGAAGCCTTTTAATCGCTCTGTGAACGACATATTGATACATATTGGGCTTGCTGTGGTTACAGGGACAATGAGTGCCTTCAGCTCTTGGGGACTTGCGCCCGACTTGAGCATCAAACCGGATCTCAGTGCACCTGGAGGTCAAATATATTCAACGTAAGCTGTTGTTAGCTTTTCATATTACGCTGTCTGCATCACTGGGAAAGTATGACTAACGCATACACATCATATCTTGCTGCAGGTTCCCAACAAACCGAGGCAGCTATGCAACATTAAGGTAACACTAACACAATCAAGACATACTCTTCAAACATTGACTATAAATGAATCGATTTTATCCGTTTTACATTATTAGCGGAACAAGCATGGCTAGCCCACATGTCGCAGGGATTGTTGCTTTGCTTCAACAGGCACGAGGAGGCAGTCGAAGCATTAGCGTCAGCGATTTACGATCCGCGCTGATCAGCAGCAGTGTTCCCTTTAACATTTACAACACCACAGCGTTAGATTCTGTCGCCCGGCAAGGTGGCGGGCTAATCGATGCATATCGCGCTCTGCGGATAACTACCAAAGTATCCCCGCAACAGTTGCAGCTCGGTGACCTGGCACATGCCTCGCCCAACAATGAATACACATTTACGATCCATAACAACGGTCGCATGGCTGCCGACTATACCATTACCCACCGTGCATCCGGAACAGCCCAAGGTTACAAGAATAAGGATCTTATTGGTAGTCAAATCCCAATGAAAAAACCAGATTTGCTTCTCGGTCATCAAGTAGAAGCAATCATTGAAAGCATAACACCTGAAAAGGTGACGGTCCCTATTAATGGAGCAAGCAACGTAACTGTTCGTATTAAACCTCCAGAGAACTATACCGTCATGCCGCCATCTATCTATTCTGGATTTTTCGTGGTGACCAAGGACAACGATCCGTACGATATTTTGCATGTTCCATACGCTGGTCTCACATCCACATTAGGCGATCTTCCTGTGCTGTACATTAACGAAACAATGCCAGAGGTGCTTGTAAATCGCGTAGTCGGACCGCTTTCACCTGCTTTAATCAGGCTCCAGTTGATCCATCCCTCACCTTTAGTCCTAGTTACTGCGCTCGACGAATTCGATCGCCCCGTCGGCATCATCCCTGGCGGATATTGGTCTTTTGTGGGCCGACACGATATAGGCAATAACAATGATGCGCTTATGATGACTTGGAATGGTGATATTGCTGCTACCCCTGAGCAAGCCATGGCTGTACAAAGCAAATCATCGTCCACCACAGTCGATCTTGCAGTCAATTATCCAGCACTTTTCCGCGCAATGGACCATCATGACATTGAAACGGAACAGCAAGAAGATCGTGACGGGAGCGATGATACGGCTAATTTGGAGTACCATTCTCAGTCGATTAAGCTTCCAGGCAAGCCTTTGCCAAGAGGAGTGTACAAACTGAAAGTGATGGTTTTGCATGCTTTTGGTGATTATCAAAATATGGCAGACTATGACACATGGACTTCGCAAAGTATATATGTAGCGTAGAGTAATAATAAGGACTCTGGCTATCTGATAATAAAATACCTCGTTGCTCGATATAGAACTTTTACGAAAAGACAGTAAATGTCAGCTTTATTCCGCTACAAGCTACAATACGTGCGCAAATAAAAAGCTCAGAATATTTATCAAGTATCGGTCAATGACAAGTGATTGGTATTCTCCATCAGTTTCATCGCAATCTATTATTTTTTGTTAACTTTCGGAACTCTTAGTTCATTCGAACAGTCATATAATTACAGTGGACCCTAATGGGATCGACGGGACCCTCGTTTTGAAATTACATTACTACAAAAAATGAAAAATGATATACATTAACTGTTGCTACACAATTATCCAGAGTTGATCTCAACAATAATGGCACATCGTTTTTTTTGTAAAGGTCAAAATATTACATGCTACATTTGATGGATCGATACATCGAAATTGACAAATACTTTGTTATTGATGTTGAGGTTATAAAATAACAAGATGTTTAATTTATTGCACTAATAATATTGTTGCGGATACATTTAAAATTGAGAAAGTATGAGAGAGCGTTTTGATTTCATGACGATAATCTAGCCGATAACAATGATCGTGATGTGGGTCATTAAACATGTCTTTATCTGCACCAACACTTGTCGCCGCAGACAGTACCTGGACAGAAGTCTGTAGGTGTAATGCATCTATCGCCTGTTGAATCGCACGGAAGTTGACGAGAGTCAAGCTGTTGGTAACCACCAAGCACGTTCTCTACTTCTCGGATAGCGACAAAGTCATTAACGAGGACCTTTAAAGGGACCAAAGTGGTCTTGAGCATAGAAGAGCTCGAAATACCTTTTGTGGCTTTCAATAATGGTGCGCGTCACCCTAAAAGCAAATTCTGAACCTACTTCACTTCAAGCTTTTTCAGACCACAACAAGCGTTGGCTAGCATATCAAGAACAATATGTCATGTACATATCAGTTTTTTTGAGCTCTGCCTAGAGAAAGTGTATATGGTCATCTCTTTTGGCTAATTTCATATATGAATTCGGGATTTTCTGGAAACTTGCCATGGCGAAAGAAGAGAAGAGGTCTTAAACATTAAGACTACAGCGTCCCATCTTGTAGATTCTTCTGTGTCCAACTTATTTTGGTCCTTGAAAATCGGAGCATCGGGTGAAAATTTTTAGTCTTGTGCGAATTTACGTAGATCAGGTTTTGGCGTTGGTTGCTGCTTCCACATAGTCGAACAGCGCGACCTTTGGCAGTGATGTTCGTCAGTACTGCACCTGCCTTGCTGAGGTCGTAAAAGCACCGACGACGCGTTGCTGCTCATCTTTTAAGAGCTGAAGAAAGCAATCGTAGTTAAGCTCGCTTCGTAGCAGACTTCGTAGCGAGAAGATCTCGGTCTCGTAGGATTTTGAAGCCTCATGACCTTCATTGTCGTCGTCATCATCGTTTCCACCAACAGCATAGTTGAAGCGCTTTTGCAAAGGCAAGAGCTTGCTTCCAGCTGCAAACTTGGACAGACGGTTTGGTCTCTTCAATAGATACATCTCCTTCTTTCTTGAAGATAAAAAACCAAGACGATCGAAAGTTGTACACGATTTCATGCGACTATTGAAACAAGAAGCCGTGCACTGTAAACCGAGGCGCCTACTGACGATCAGCGTTGTAAATAACTCTAATTGCCTGACATTCTAAATTGTTAGAGTATTTTGTTTGCATACGTACAATGCCCACGCAATAGCTTGATAATTCAAAAACTTGATCACGTCTTTGCATCACTAAATTGATGATTTAACTGTTACTTCACAAGACTATAACTTAATAAATCGATGACTTGTTGCTTTTAGGAATCACAGAGGTGATCAAGTTATTGCGTGGGCGCTGTACCGATTTCTTTTTCACCGCTTTCAGTCCACACACCACATAATGACAGGTTTTCTCATCATGTATAAATTTCAGCATAAGAGTAACATACGTGGTAATTGAGGATGCGTATCAGCTATTTGTCCCAGAAACTATCAGAGATAGAAATTTCTAACATGCAATGAACACACGTATACAGTATTTGCTCGATAGGGTGTAATGATACATTCTTCATTGCAAAGAGGTATCGTGCACTCCTTATTCCGAGAAAGTGTTTTTTATAGCTCAACTATGTTTTTTATACATATTTCAAGCTATAAGAAAGCATGTCAAAGCATAAAAAACTCCACAGAAGCTTTTGTACTTACAGATCAAAATCAATCTTTTGTTTGTTTCGACATAACCTTTATATAATCAATGTTAGTGATGTCGTACCGATGCCACTTCTGACACAAACCACGATCTAGGTTCTTGTCACCACACCGTCCGCAGGCGAGCCGAAATCTGGCTTGCTGCTTATTTTAAATTCCGTCGAAAATGCTGGGCTTGAGTGTAGGACAGCTTGGCAACGAGCAATAAAGAACAAAGAAGACCCTTTAATTCGTAAGCGTGCTCTCGCGATTCTCTTTTATTTTGTATACTTATTCAGCTATAGCGAGCCAGGAAAAGCTAGTATTTATAATTGTCATTATCAATTTGGCTTTTAAAAGAATAGTCTTTATACAAAGGCGCGTTAATCTACCTCAATCGTAAAAAAACTGCGAGTTTTACTTTATTATAACTCTCCACCCAAAAATATAAATCACAGAAGGTAAGTTGATCAGATATCATCGATTGATTAGAAGAACAATTTATATTTAGCTCAGTTGAATGAAATTAAATAATTTTGGGTCATGCTCAATTTTGGTTTTCTCAGAGGCGGCCGGACCATTGTCGTATTTGAATCAGTGAACGAGCCAGGAAAATCGTGGAATGTTATCGACCATGGAAGGGCGACCAAAGAGACAAAGTGCAACTGAAAAGAATTATAGAGAAAGAAAGCGGATACGAAAAGAAAGAGAGGTAAATAAACTTTCTTTTTATATATTTAGATCGAAAAATTATTGATGATGTTGTGTGTGGCACTCTTGTCGATAGGGCGATCAACAAACTGGTGATAGCAGTAACAATAACGAACCACAACTATTACCAGACATTGTTCAAGAGCAATGTCGACAGTTATATAAAGCTATCAAGGAGTATCCTGACCCGGATGAGTAAGTGTAAACGTTCACAGAGAGAGAAAAAGGGTTGTATATCCTGAGTCGGCTAATAAGAGATGGTGAATTATAGACCAGAGTACTTTTTGAGCACTCTTTTTGCCCAATTGCCTTCGAAACGACAATATCCAGATTACTTCGAAGTAATTAAAAATCCTATCGCACTATCTAATATCAAGGTAATGCTATTATACGGAAAGAGAGGTTTTATACCATTTATCTGTACACACATCTTGGAATAAGCCTAGTTATTCATTTTAATTTTCCTTGCCTTTAGACTAAAATCGATCAACAAGAATATAAATCTGTTGGTGACTTGAAGGCTGATATTGATCTTATGGTGTCCAATGCCAAAAAATATAATATCAAGGAGTCTCAGGTTTATCAGGATGCCATTAAAATTCATGTACGTGTTGAGAGACATTGGGATGAGTAATGGATAATATATGCGTGTTTTCACTCATAACATGATTCTGCAATATCCTTTATAGAAACTGGTGAAGCACTGGCGTCCAGATGGCCAGGACAAGAGCCACAGCCATAGCAAGAAGAACAGTCCTAAAGAGAAATCATCTTCTGCGACATCCTCCCCTGCAGACGAAAACAAGGGCAAGACAGTGCTCAAATTGCCAGGCGGTGCTTTTGGAATCCGTCAGCAACAACCACCATCGCAACCACAACATCAGCAATTAACATCACCACCGCAACAGCAGCACGTCAAGGCTATCCGTCTGAAAGCGGTCGACAAACAAAGCAAGAAGAGAAGTAAGATGATATACGAAAGGGGCCAAAGAGAAAAGCTATGTATCCTCATTCGTGAAATTTGATAGCCGTTCCTCTGCCAGAGCTTATGGATGCAATCGGTCGATCGGATGGAAAGAAAGCACTCGAGCTATTGGAAACGGATCCTGCTATCAACGTGAACGAGCTAATGGAAGTAGAAATGTTTGGCGATAAGTTCAAGTGGGGTCCTCTGCATGCGGCATGTTATTATGGCGACGTCAAGGTTGTTCAAGCCTTGGTCAATATGGGTGCAAACGTTGAATTGAACGATACTTGGTACTCGGCTACACCACTTGGCTGGGCTGCTTTTGGAGGTTTGTTTTCCAGAGAGAAGCGTGTGCCCAAGAAAAGATATCTTAGGTATCTGATTCATTGCTTACCTTTCTGATAGACAAAGACAAAGTGGCTCGCTTTTTGGTGGAGAAACACAATGCAAACCGCAAGGCAAAGAATATACATAACCAAGTCCCATTCGATGTAGTCACAGACAAGGATGATCCTCGTTGGATCGGTATCTTTAAAGGACCATTCCCTGTAAGTTTTTTCAAGCGTTTTGAACGAAGACGGAGAGGAGCGGAAAATAGATCAAATGGCCACTAAGCGTTCTTGTTCTTAAAACGGTCTTGTAGACAAATCAGCATGATACTAAGAGTCCAGAAGATCGATTCGATGACCAATCCCAACGCTTCAAAACATCCGAAAGTCCAGCTGCAACTATTACTACTGCTACTGAAAGTCCACAACCCCCAGCGAAGAAGCGACGGGGCCGACCACCAAAATCAGAAAAGGAGGAGCCTCGACCAGTAGAAGAAATCGATCTGAGTGATTTCAATGCGGTTGCG
The DNA here is from genome assembly GCF_025766255.1 of Zychaea mexicana. NCBI lineage: Eukaryota > Fungi > Mucoromycota > Mucoromycetes > Mucorales > Lichtheimiaceae > Zychaea > Zychaea mexicana. The sequence goes on along the minus strand of NW_026516912.1, from coordinate 7,554 downwards.
TTCCTGAAGGATATTTTCCACTCGATTCAAGTGCATACCGATAACTCGTAAGTTTCTTGCGTATCTCGATACCAACAAAAAAAAGTGAAGTGTAGACACTGAACTTTTCTCTCCTAGTGGACGTTTATATTCCGAGATTTTCGAAGACTTGCCAGATCGTAACGAATACCCCGACTATTACAATGTCATTACGGAGCCTCGATCACTTAATATGATTGAGGTTAGTAGATTAAAACATGCACACACTCGCGGATGACACATTCTTACGTTCACTACATGTATAATTCTATACTCTAGAGCAACATGGTTAATTGTCGATATCCAACACTTGGCGCATGGTTTGACGATATCAAGTTGGTCTTTGATAATGCCATGGAATACAACGAGCCCGGCTCACGCGTATATAGAGACGCAAAACTACTTTTGGTAGATTACAAAACACTGTTTCTCAAAAATATGTGGCATGTATCATGAACCTGTAGTAATCATAATTATGTAATTTGCTTCTTTCAATTAGCGTCTAGTGAACCGTCTAAAAGAAAAGAACTTTGCACGACTGGGAATACCAGAAAAGCAAGAACCTGCCGTAATGAGACTGCCGGTAAACAATGTCCCATACGAAGCTGACGATAAGCGACGACCAGTACCAAAGCGAGCCAGTAGCAAGCCAAGATCACAAACAGAGGAAATCCATGGTGCAACACCGACGCCTGAAACCAACATTAACCGCACGCCAATTGTCACTGCGGCGATACCGATGCAACAAGTACCTCCTCCACCAGTATCAGCAGTTCCTTCGCTACCACCACCACTACCACAACAACAAGTACAAATTCAAGCAGCAATGTTGCCTACCCCACCGCAACCTCTGAACGGTCCTGCACGAATAATCTCTCGTCCGTTCATGAACGCACCCCCAAATGTGGTCAATATATTAGGCGCTATATCAACAAACAGTGCTCAACCTGCGTTCCCAACCCCAGACTTCGTTCCTGTCGCTCCACCAGAGATGATGCCCAATAGCCAACCCCTTATGATGAATGGTCAGCATCCTATTCACATGGGAGAGGATGGATCCCATCTGCCTACTGCGAGCCCTGCATTTCTTGAACTCTTCGGCGTTGACATGCGCGACTGTAAGTTGTCTTCATATAGTTGTTTGTGTAAAAAAATAGGATATACCAATATTAAATGCAAATTATTTATGTAGTACGACCTTTAAAATCGATTCAGTTAGAAACGCCAGACAAATCATTTACTGCAGCACTGGATGGTCATGTGGTTGGTCATAGTTTGACAGTACCCAGCAAGGTGGATGTGATGACGATCAAGCCAGTATTCGAGCAACCGTTGCTTTCCGAACAAAGACGTATATCAGTCGCAGTATTGCAAAACAACGGCCGATTAAACATGCACACGGATCCCACGAACAGCGGAATGCCTAGCTTCCAAAGTGCTCCCTTGATGCGCGGACTCAACACGATCAAGATCACGATTACCGCGAATTTGACCAGAGCACCTGGTGTTATGCCTGAATTCAAAACCCAAATTTACTTTTTATTTGTTACACAGACGTGGTGATCATCTTTGAGTTTCTCGTGCACTTTGTTGATATTTGCTGATAACAAGTAGAAGTGATAAAAACCATCGTGATTAATGGCGGTGTTATATACAATATGTTTTGCTGTTTACTCTGTAAGTGTTACGGTGATTGTGTAAAAGTATTATGCTTCGAACGGATGGCGTGGAGGTGATATGACAGGAGGAGGCATCTCCGATGAGGATATCTTGTCAGAAGAAGAGTTGGGCGACGATGGTTTATAATCGAAGTATCCGTCTGCTGTTGTTTCCGGCTCAGGTGTTGTATGCATGGGTGCGGGCCACCAAAGATCAGATTCATTTTGAAACTTGGCAGTAGCAGCAACCATGGCATCCCTGTGAGCATGCACGAGTCTGTCGATTTGACCGCTAGCTAGACTGTGTCGTTTTCTCAAAGGCGGCAGCATGCTCAGTCGTTGGTGATGATCATCTTGAGTCACTAACGAGCCGGATATAAAAATGTTTGGAATCCGCTGTAAGCGTTTGCTGACAGGCTGACGCGTTCGCAATGGATAAGGAAGGAATGCTAATATATCTGGCTTCGGTTCATGTAAATAATGTCGGATTGTAGTTGGCAGTGGAACGTATAAATTAGGCGTTACGATGGGACACTCTGCGACAGGAACGTAGAGGGCATCTGTGCTACTATATAATCTTTTAGAGTTTATAGAACTAAACAAACGCATCTTCAATTTTCCAACACAAAAGCCTACATACAACTGTAGAAGACAGGTCAGCTACTACGGTGTCTTGGAAATAAATATAATTCCTTACGCACATTACTTATAGGTGATGGTGTACGACTTATTATCGACGATTCTTGCACGATGGAAGCGTTATAATCGTGGCTGTGGCGAGATTCTCGGTCCAGGTCATCAAAGGTTTGTTGAAGCGCTTCGCTTTGTGAGCGTACTTTTTCACTATCACTGTCATGATGCCACGATGTGCTTTTGGGTGATGATGGTGACAGTGACAGTAATTGTTCCTCAACAGCATGGCTGGCGACGGTCGATCTACGCTGTCGTTGATCAATGTTGATGGAATGATGCTCACTGATTGGAGTACCGCCGTCCATTTGTTTGGTAAACTTATATGGTTTTCGGCAAAAGAAAAAGCAATAAATACAAAAATTTGGGTCGATTGATTTCAATGTCGGGTGTTGTGAAACAGAATTTTGCTAGTCGTACAATAATCCATTATTTTCCAAAAACAAGTAAATAGTACATCAAACCCATGTCGCATAATAAACAATAACGAATGACAACCCCGCAATTCTAACGGGAACTTATTTAGAATGATAACAACAAGGTGCGTCTCTTGCCTGTTGGATAAACAATCATTGCCGATGCGAATAAGCCAGCTGCTAATCCCAGTGCAACTGTCAACATTTTGATTGGGAACAACATTTGACTAGTATCTTCCTGATGCAGTAGAGCGTAAGCGCCTTTGACACCTGATTTGTTTTACATCGTAATTTTTTCATGTCAGCGTTTATCTTATGACTTTATCTTGCATAATAGGAGGATAACTTACCAATACTGCCTGGCACGAGCAATGTAATGCCTACTGCCATTGAGATCAGTGGCGGTTCTCCAGTCAGCTTTAAAACAAAGTGGGAATACAAGCCCACAGCAAATGCTGCAGTGCTCTCGACAATGGGTGGGTCTGAAACGATCTTGTTCATAAAATAACAAAGGCAAAAACCAATGATGGCGCCCCCGAGCTGGGCATACGATTGTCTTATAGAAGATCCATAGGACATACCAATCGAGATACTCAGCAGCGGTAACATTGGTATATAAAACCATTGAGAAATTGGGTTCTGACCACATAGATCGTCTGATTGCTCTTCTGGTGGATTGCTGCTGGCGGTGGTAGATTTAAGAGCTTCGGCAATGCTTGTGTATGCCCGGCTGCCGATTTGAAATCCATAAGCAAGTAAAAATGCATAAAACACCGCGTAAATCAAGCGGATAGTTCCGGTAGTCACCCGCCTTGCAGATAGCTCCATCTATTTTTGTCTTTTCTCAATAAGACGGTTTAAACGGGTAAGTGACAATTTTGAAGAATTATTACTTACAACAGCCATTGTCATTGCATATCCGGGCAGCAAATTTAAAACGCCAGAAACGGCGACACTTGTAAAGCAGCAATAAGCATGTAGAGCCTGCGCCAAAGCAGACACAAACACACACGCGGAGATTTCAAACACGCGTCCGTAAATTGGCCGACAGCTCGCAAGCACAAACAACACTGCAACAACAAGACCGAGTATGCCACTCAGTATACAATCGATCCATGATCCATCAAACAGCATGGCACATGCCGTAAAGCTGCTCACAAAGAATGAAAATAAGGTGCCGAGAAATCCCCATGTTGGAGGCGAGTTGGAAACATGTTGTAGTGCCTGAATGCATTGATCCAATACATCGTCGTCCTCGTCGCTGTCGTCATAGCCCTCATTATCGTCATTCCGATGACGATCGTCAACATCTTTCTTGGTGTTGGCTTGCTGTATCAGGCATCTATTCATTATCTGATGAACTTGGCCGATCTTGCCCATATCCAACGACGTGGGTGATTTAATCATTAGCGATTGTTGGTGTTTGTTACCGCCATCTGACATGAACGTGACCAATACTGTTTCTGGTAACAAAGAAAACGAGGCGTTGGTTAAACCCAGGATGCTAGCACTATGCTGTAAAGCTTCTTCCTAGCATATTAATTAGACGTGATATTTAGTTAATAATATCAATCCCAGTTGAATTGTAAATCTTAAAAAAATCGCAAGAGGGGGTTGGCTATTATAACTAACCGCTCGATGGCCAGGGCAGCCGCTTTTTAAAAGACACTCGCCTAAGAGAACGACTAATCTTTCTTTTTTGGCTCTCGTTATTTGATGCGGCATCATTATTCTCGGATATGCTGCAGTTGACGTTGGTCCCGCTGCTGTAGTCTTCGCTGTTGCTGCGATTGTAGCAACACTTTCACCAGTAGCAACTGTAGCAGCTGAGGGTCGAATGGATGCTTTTCTCGTACAAGAGAAGTTAGCAGAAGCAGTAGTAATTGTGGGCGATGTAGATGTTGTGAAAGCGGCGGTGGTGCACTCATCATCCTTAAACTTCGGACGATGCGTCGGCACATACACCAACGGGGAATAGTGGTGTATCAAACTGCGATGTCTGTGGTGATGTGCTCCCATGACTTTATTTTCGACAGCTGCTGCAATTGGAAGATTATTACGGATCGGAATAGTCACCTTGTCGATGGTTTTATTCAAACCGTCTGCTGTGGCATTGTATATCCCAACAAAGCCATGATTATTGCGACGTTCACTTTGGTAAAGGTCACTTCTGCAGCTCGTATAATCAGTCGTCAATGGTGATCGTGGCGCCTTCACTTTATATTATTAAAAACCTTGATGACAAGGAAAGTTGATGCATCATTAGACGCCTTTCAAAATTAATAAAAGTGCGTACCTGTTCTTGTTCTGCTTCTATGAAAGATTCTCTGTTGTTCCAACTTGTGTCGTTGTATGTGGCTTCTTCTGCTGTCGCTGTAACAGATGCATTTGATGCTGTTGTGGGTGTCGTCTGATTGATATCAACCTCAGGATCAGATAATTTTGTTGATGTAGACGTAGATGGAAGGCCTGCTGGATTCTCGTCAGTCAATGTAGCTTGTGATGCAAGACTGGAATATGATGATGATACGCATAAACGTCGATCGGTCATTTTGAACAAGTATGTATATATATGAGTGTAGATGGTGAGTTTTTCAGCTCTATTGTTTGATATATGTTAAGGAAGAGGAAGTATGTGGAAGGAGGAAGAGGAAGATTGCATAACAAGAGCAATCGTTTAGAGTGGGGTAATATAGTTTGCAGTAATAAATAATAAATAGCTGTCACTGCTCTGCTCAACATTTTTCGGCTCTCCTTTTGTTTATTGCCTTTTGCAAACATCAAATAATATTACGTCGTCGGGTAGTATAAGCTAGCTAGGCTCCAGCTGTGTGCATGTGTGTATATTCCTTACTAACGTACGGCAGCTATTATTACTGGTAAGAAAAAAAGAAAAAGAGAAGAGCGAGAGAGATATCACATGCCCCTTTGTTCTTCAGTATTTGCCAAGGAGTACTTTCTTTTGCCGCTTTTCTTGTATCTTCCATCAGATGTACCCCGGTCGCATATGAAATAAGTGCACCTATTGGGGTTTCATATTCAAAAACCAATTGCATGTGTTATACTAACGCAGATCTCCAAACAAAACCTTGTGCTGTATATACTTTTGATCGAAACACTTATAAACTCAGGATTGGCCACGACTTGTGTATATACCGAGGACAGACTTCCGTTTTTTGAATGGAGCAAGAAGGATTATCAGTACAATTAGGAAGTGTATAGTAGAAGAATAAGAGTAAGTCATCATACCTTCCTTCGTCATCTACTTGTACGGCGATTCCACGTTCATAATATTAAGATATCGGGCCGAAGTAAAGGCTTTTTATTAGCCCGATTACCAGGTTCATACCTTCTTATATGTTATTACTATTAATGAAGAGCTAAATTAAGCGATGACGATGATGCTATTTTTGAAACACAAATGTCTGCCATTGTTACCGTGCCTTGTTAAACCACTCCCTAACATCTAACACATAATTTAGTGTCGTCTGCCTGCGCAACAGCAGAATAAAGCGCGCGGGCCTTCGATGCTCTCACGTGGTTGGTTGATGGTTGATAGACATAAAATCGAAGCAGGAAAAAGCCCTCACACAGAGACAGATACACATCTTTCCGGTCACACGAAATAATAGGAGACAGAGAGCATCCATTACTGACAATGTCGCAAAACAAATCCACAGCTTCTGTCAGTAATGGTTCTGGTAGTAAAGATTTAAGTTGTTTACGGTGTCGTAAAAAGAAAGCAAAGTACGTTCTATTGTATTCTTGCCTGTATTAAATTGTGTGCACCAAAGATTATTAAACTATTGCACATATAAATAGATGCTCAAAAACTCGACCAGCATGCACTCGTTGTGCTCGTTCGAATCAACCTGTAAGACGAAAATACCGACTTTCCTTTCGCTCCCCTTCTTTTTTATGATTGTCTTGAATTGACTAAATATTCAATCATTAGTGCGAGTATCCTGATGCACCACCGAATCTCACGGATTTATCCCAGAAAGTGTTGAGCTTGTACGACACGCTACGAGAACTCGAAGATAAATTTATGCTCCAATACGCTGTTCAGGAACAAGAGCAAACCGAACAACTGGCCCGTGCAGGCGAAAAACGACGAAGACGAAGCAGTAGTGGATACAGTAATCCAAAATCGCCACCTGATGATTTACCAAGTATTGAAACCTTGACGCTATTAAACCCAGCAAAACGATCTCGACAGCACTCTTTGCAACGATCCTTGAAAGAAGAACATATGCAACCACCGGAGTATGAGGAACAGGAACAAGAAGACGATCCGTCTTTTATTGCTCAAAAGTCGTTGCCTGGAAACTGGTCCATGTCACTCACGTCTGACGGCTTGTCTTTACACGCGGTAGCACGCAATATGATTGAATTTTCAACGTTTGCCAAAGACTTCTCACATCAACTGCGTAACAATGATCCAGAAAACAAATTGACAAAGAGTTGGGAATGGTACGAGGAGGAAACGATAGCCGAAGACGAAGACGATCCGTTGGATGAAGATGAGTACCTGGTAACGGTACCTGTTTATTCGTTGTCATCGTTACTGGCTAATAATAGTCGTCACCAAAACAACGACAACGACACTTCTGTATATAATAATCACAACAATACTGCTACTACTACTGCTACATTATCGCCGATGATTCCCGATGATGGCGACGATACCCTTTATAATAACCGAATACAACCTGCCCTTGACGATATAATCACCCATTTACGCAAGACATACGATCTACTAGCCATGGACG
>NW_026516911.1:0-24917 GCF_025766255.1 Zychaea mexicana | reverse complement strand
TATGTACGCGTAGTGATAGGACGTGCGTACTTATGAATAAAACTGATTGACCCGTAATGCATGGCAAACAATCTCCTTTATCACTGTCCGTATTTTTATGCTTCATGCACGCTGACAGACGCGTTTCTGTTTAAAAGTTGGGTATACTCATAGGAATATACGAGAAATAACCATTTTAACAAGAGTGACTGATCTGGTTGTCTTGTATTTTTTTTTGTATCTGTAATAAAATTATCATATAATTAACCATAAATAACCATATTCAACAATCGCACTGTTCGTCGTCACCAGATTTAACCAGAGTTCACCAATATCCACAAGAATCAACCAAAATTTTTCCCACAGCGTGTGTATGTTGCTATACTAACTTCAAAATAAAATCATCTTGTCACATTTTGGAATATGCCTGGCACACAAGATGTTAATTTGGACACCACTGGTACATATTCACTGTGTGAAGAACCTCAAAGAAGCAGTGGAAGCCTGTGGATTAAAGATATTGTATACACCGCCATATAGTTCATTTCTTAACCTATCGAAGAGCGCGAAGGCAGGCGTTAAAAGGAACTTTCAACAAAGTATACCTCTTTGCCCTATGAATTACTAGTTCATCCCATCTAATTATATACACGATATCAAAGGACCAAATGCGCCAAAATAAAAGATGTCAAATGTCAGATATAAAAAAACCCGCATATCATACGCCAAAGTATAACTCATGCAATGCCTAATTGAAATTCAATTCGTCATTCTGTTGAGTCGCAGGGTCCAAGAGTCCGACTCCACCTTGAGTGCGAGATTGGCAGAGTTTGGTGTAGGCGATATGCGGAAAAATGCGTGCCATCATATAGGAGCCGATCAAAGGCGTGCTCAGTAACGCCAACAATACTGAGAACATGCCAAAGCTTAGACAGAAGCAAAGTGTTTTATACGGTAGCGCGGCCGCGGACGGAGAGGCCTCGGTTTTGGTGGATATTGCAGCTTGTTTAGATAGACTCCAAGAAGTTATTCATATATGTTTTGAGTTATTTGTGCGAATAGCCAAAGGGTAGCCAAGGTGCGCAACGGGATCGGCTTTGAGTGCGATCATGGCAAGTGGGGATTATAACCGCATCTTGTAGAACACTGTTCCCCCGGTCGTGGTGATCCTGCCAACGAAATAGCTTACGTGTTGGGCTTGTTCAATCGTGCATCAGATCCCCATTGATAATCCGTTAAATGGATCAAAAGTGGGCGTAGATTGTGCGGATCATGAAAGAGAACAATAATATCGTCAGCGTACGCCAAAGTTTTTATGGGGAAACGGGAGGGGATGGACACTTGACCTGATTGGATCGGGGTAAACTTGTAGCTCTGGATCAGATTGTCGTCTTGGACCGCCCTCGAAGTATGTAGTGGTTCCAAAGCTAAGTTGAAAAGTATAGGGGGCACCGGATCGCCTTGTCGTAAACAACGTTTTCTATGAAAGACCTGTGAGGTGTCCATGTCCATTGACATTGTTCCTCATGCGGGCGTTAAAGAAAAGTTCGCGAACACTGTGTATAGTCTTGCTGGGAAATCCAAAGCGTTAGAGTGTTTTGACCAGATACAGTTGGTGAGCACGACCACGGGCGTTTCTTTGAACTAGGAGCTGACCAATAACTGAGGATTTCGTGTGCGCAGCGTGTTGCATGACAAGTCGAGCAACCAAACCAGTTTGCTGTTCATTGATGACGGGATCGGCAGCCGTGACAATGCGGTTGTTCAACAAGCGTGTGAATACTTTTGAGTGCGGTTACCCATAGAAAGCGGTCGTCAATTTTTGAGTGAACTGAGATCACCTTACTTGAAACAAGCGAATACAGATGTCAAACCAGGGCGCTGGATAAGCGCCATGAGTCAGTGCATCATCATATATCCACAAGATAAGAGGCTCAGCTACAGGGTGTTTAAACACCAATGATCAGAATTCGTACGGTAAGCCAACGGGCCCTGGACTGCTACGGCGTGGAGCGCGAGCGGCATCAGTTTGGAGACCGGGTAAAGTAAACGTTGTAGTCATCAATGTTATGTGGTCCGTGCGTATGCGTGTCTGCTCTAATATGTGCTCGAGGAATCGTTGCAGGGCTGTCTCATTGACATCGTCCGGGGTGTAGAGATCTCCGTAAAAGGCGCATGTAGCCGCTTGCATGTCGATAACTGTGTTGCAAATCTTACTAGTTTGCGGATGCGCCAGGGGCGAAATATTGGGCTGCTGGGTACGTTGGCCGACCGTACGCTTCAAATAGCCCGCAGATTTTTCGCCGTACTCACGCCAACGTCGTTGGATCGCAGAGCTAGAGTGTCGCACAGTTCTTATTGTGCAGGGCAATGTGTCGCTCCATGACGGCAGCGCCAGCACGGATGTTGGGTGGTGGATTGCTTCGTAAAAATGCGTTGCGCTTCGATTGCAGAATGCAAGGTATTTCCGGACTTGTTAATATACGTTGGCGGCAGAATCCGCTGCATTTGCTTTTTGAGCACACTTTTGAGTTGCTCCCAATGTTCTCGAGCGGTGAGAGTGGGGTCAAGTGTGTTGAAAAAACTAGACAGGTGTTGAGCGAGTTGGCGACGAAAGTCCTTATACTTTAGGATTAGTGGGTTGCCACGCAAGTAACCTTTACTCGTATTGACTATAGAGCCCATAACCATAGTATCGACTAGTTGTGCAGACCAGTTTGGGGCCAAGTATGACACTTCTCTAGCCTTCACCATATTTTTGAAAGATGGTAGTCGGTGAAACATAGGTCTAGTCGATGGTGGACATAGTTAGTATACCTCATCGAAACATTGGAAGAGGGGCGCTTGATGGATCAGGGTTGATGCAGTTGACAAATTGATGTTGCAGCATGTGGTGCCATTCGATAGGCGCATTGCCTTGATAGTTCGGTCGCTGATAGCTGTAGTTAAGTCGTCTGTGATGACAAGCCCCTCGATATATGGTTGGTCGGGGGCGAAGATGGTGATTGTTGAAGTGTTGTGAAAAATTGGTGTCGGCTGCGCGCAGAGTGGGCAGGAGCGTAAAGTGGTAAGAAATCAGATGGTGAGAATTCGTGCCGGCAATGATCGACGCGGATGAAAATGATGCGAGGGCCGTCGAGTATTGATAAGCGTGTGATGGCAATACCAGGACAGTGGGAAACAATACCACAATGGTGCGTTCGAAACGATTGTGATGGGTTGAATTGGTTGTGAAAAAGTTGTTCAAAGTTGATGATGTGGCGTGTGTTTCTTGAAGCTGATGATATGAGCTTGTTGCTCACTAAGGTGACAAATAAAGTGGGAACGACTGGTGGGGTTGTTTGTTTTTATGAGGCCTTTACAGCTGACCGATAGTATCGAGATATTGCTATTGTTTAACATTAAGATAGAGTTATTGGAGGTTAGTTATGGTCGATAGACCAGCAATGGGGTCAATAGTGCGGCGTACGCTTGCGCCCAGGCTGCCTGTCCACTCAATAGAGCATCTTCATATTTTTGAATGGCTGCTGTGCGAGCATGGGCCAGGAGAACGTACATGACGCTCATGTCGGTGACCGTACTAGCCTTCACGCGGATGGCCTGTTTGGCAGGAACTGAGATCTCGACGGTCTCCAGAAAGCTGTCGGGTGGTTGAGTGCGCGACACCTCGTTGAGAATCTCGGGGAACAGTTGGTGGTGGTTCTGTAGTTTGTAAGTACGGAGCAATCGAGTCCTCCAAAAAGATTTCGATGGAAAGGAAGTGGTCATTCGCGAGCGATATGCCATGGGTCTCATCGTCTTCCTTCGTATCCTCATTGCTGTCGGTCACCACAGGCGACGCAGATTTGCTGCTGTCCTGGGTCCGGTCGTGGTCGCCGTTAGCAGCGGCGGACTCTCCATCCTGGACGAGTTGCGTGGCAGGCGCATGTTTGGACTTGGTCAGTTCCACCGATGGGTGCGAACCTTTTTTCACAATGATCCTTGTGTCCATTCGTTCTTGTTGCGGCGTTGCGTAGGACAATTGATGGCCACATGACCTGGGTACCCACATGCGCTGCAGGCTATTTGGTTGCGCCGTGCTCGTGGGCAGCCGCGGCCGTTGTGGCCTCGTGCGTGGCAATTGGTACAGTGCAAAGGCACTTGGTATGAAGCGAAAATAGGATCATTTTTATTGACACACCAGGCGACGGCATGATCCAGAAGCGAAGGTCAATCCAGGTGGGCCATTTCGGTGACAGCAATGCCGTGGCCCCATGTACAGTATGCCTGAGTTTTAGGGCTGTATGTGAAGCCAACATCAAGAACAACAGCAGAAGGATTCAGTGACGAGCGTAGGCCTCGCTCTAAATCATCAAAATCAAAGAGAGGCAAATTGGTGAGACGAAGCCTAATAGCGGGCGTTGCAACAATAGTTGTCATGGGCGAGAACTGAATGCTTGTACTTGTCGCTCGGTGACGCTCTTGCTCGGTTTTTAGGTTGCCATCCAGAAGCATACCTTTGCCTTCTCGGTGAGTTAAAATGCCGCGGTTGCCTTGGAAAACCTCCATAGTCTTCAGGATGACATCGTCGACATCATCAGGACACGGGCTGACGTCGGACAGGACACTACCCCAAGTTGCGGCTACACGCCGCGCGCATGTAAAGTAGGTGGTTGTTCCACTGTCAGTCGCATCTGTACGAGACTGGGTGTGAATAAGCGATACATATACAGATTGAGCAATCCTTTCCAGCTTAAAGTGTTCGGTGGAGATGAGTGGGGCTGGGAGGGGATTTGTTGCCGGGGAAAGCCATGAAGTGGCATCGGTATTACTAGGATCGCCTACAGCTTTTGTCTGGCGTGTCACTGGTATCCATAAAAACTGAGTTTGATTATTGCCATTCAAGAAGGGCCCGTGCAGCGCATTCTTCTACCTTTCGTTACTCTTTCCCATTAGTATCATTCAAAATGTCTGCAACAAATTTAGCAAAAAAATACAAGCAGCAGGTCTTGAAGCAACAACAGCTTCAATTACAAGCAGTGTTGGATGAGTTTGCTGATGCTATAAATAAAACCTCGGTAAGGGAAAAGAAGGAAGAGCACTCTGTGTGTTACTCTTAAGGATTCTAATGTGTAGCTTTTTGTTGCATAGTCAACATCCGAAAAACGACCACTATCATTACGAGTCTCAGAGGCCAAGGCCTGTAAAAAACGCAAAGTACGAAATTGAAAACACGTGTCTATCGTTCATTTATCATTTAACAAACATCCATTGGTAGGTTTCACCGGATGCCACCAAAGTCAGTGGTTTAAACGGCACCCTTGGTTCAAACTTAGTAAAATTGAGTGATGAACTTCCTTCAAAGACCATGCGTGAACGTTATTTTTCGATGTAAGGTGTTCCCATTTTTCTTTAACTTGCCCTTTTTCGTGGTTCTATTGCATTAACCTTCTCGGTCTCTTTATAGACTCAGCCGTAATGGAATCATAGATATCAGTGACGATAAAGATGGGTCACAACTGCATGCTCTTGATGGTGGTAGCAATACCAAAAAGAATATTGTTGGCAAGGTTGAAAATGCTTCACCACCCAAAAAAATAGAAGACTGTGATGATTATCTCCATGCGGATGACAAACGCCTATTAAAAAATGTATGATTGTGCGAGTACCTGGATGATTCTAAGATACAGTTTGATAATCATATTATTTACAATTGCAGGTTGACGGTCCAAGTTCTGCGAAAAAATGCATCAAACAATTGACAAGCAGATCTACGACAGAAAAAAAGCAAATGGCATCGATCGATGTAGTCATTAACATGTAAGTTATTAGAACACGATAACTCGAGCGATGTAACCAGCAGTGAATGGGGAAGATCTCACGTTGCCTATTTTCTAGATTGAAACAACATGCATTCAAATCGCACATGCTATCAGATAAATATCTTGAGGGATGCTCCGAAACATCATTAATAGTTAAATACTGGGGAATGGTCTTTGAGGCCTACTTTTCATACCATCGAGACATCCAGTTACAGTGGTAAATTAGGAACTGGATTTGGGGGAGTGATGAGGGAGAATTGGAGGAAAGAATGGAGCAAAGCACTTTTAACATTCTTTTTATCAGGGGCGACACGAGTTCAAGCATCCAGCAAGTACGGCATCTTTTCAACCTTGATCTCCGGGTTTTGGCGACTAATCACACCACTCACATCGAAGCAGCAACTGGCGAAGTTGCCAAGGTTGCAGCTGTGACGGAAACAAAACTTTTCCAAGATCGACTTAAATCCGTACTAGTATCAAAAGCGCACCTGAACTCTATCCTGAAGAAAATGCCGAACATAACAGAGAAAATGATCAAAAGTATTCAAGTACCGATAATTCAGGTATTGGGTACCACTTGCTTTGTATACTCGATGACTTTGATTGATAAGAAACTGTATACGTTACAAGAAGTATGTGATTTCCGATATCCTCGCACATACGCCGATTTGAGAGATGGTACCATACTACTAAAACTTCTCCGTAGTTTGGATTTGGTTATGGTAAGATGCTAAATAAAAAGGAAAGATAGAAGGGGCGGAGAAATTTACATTCGAGAGCTAAGGAATAATATACTTTTTATCTTGTAGAAAATGATCACTGAATTGACAGAGATGCAAAGTAACTATAGCAGAACAACGACCGATAAGGTGAAAATGATCTTGAAGAAAACAACACGGAAATCGAAGCCGATTGTGTTAAGTGATTGGGTAGCTAATGTTGAGTGGGACGGAGTTGTGGAAGAAATGAGTGCTACAAATGAAGAGGAAGAAAGCACGTCGAGTGAAGAAGATTAAAAGAACATAAACAATAAAAACCATCATCATTTGGTCATTACAAGTGCATAAAAAATTTTGAGGATGTACTGTAGTTTACAAAAAAAAAAAGACTTAGAGTGCACAAGGCAAGACTAGTCATAATAACTAGCGCGAAGCAGGCGAAAGGGATTTACGTGTTGTTAACCATAAAATGATCAGCGCTCACTACTACTTTATTGCCATAGACACAGAATAATGGCTCAGGTATCATAGGTGGGGCCGACAGAATTAAAATTATCAGTGCAACTGTTTTAATTGAGTTTTTGAGGACACATGTAATTCTGATTGATCTACTCAATGATACTTGATTTGCTAACTGTTCTGGGGACATCCAGCACGATAGTTTTTGCCACTACATTTGGATGACTTGCACACTTTACAGCACCGTTTGGCACGCCTCTTAGCGGAAGACCATCAAAATGCTCCTTGGTGGTGCTTCTAATGGTGCCGGTTCTGTTTCTGGCTCCTGCAGCTGTGATATACCTGTATCGATGGTTGTTTGTTGCTGGGGTTGTTTCCATTGGATAGATAACACTGGCAGAACCAAACGTGGCTGTCGAAGCTGATGATATGGTCGTTGCTAGGATGTTTTTCTGATGCTGCTGGTAGATGTTGGAAGCCATTTGCAAGCGAGGAACTTCAGGGTAGAAAGTGTTTAGGAGTCTGGTATGATGCTTTCTGTCTGCCGATCTGTATTGCATTTCTAAGCGCTGGAGTACATTTCTGTAGCTGTTCTTAGTGCTTTTTATGTTTTCGTATTCTTTTCGTGCTTTGTAGTAGCATTCGATGTACTCGAGTGTTCTGTAGAAAATGGTGACACCGTTGACTAGCACATTTCAATGGCCCATATGCATCAAAAGCTGCTTGATGTCAGGATACAGTACAGTGGGAGGCGGTGTACTACCTTCAAAAAAGCAATGTAAGGTTATGCAGTGATGCATCAAAGCTGTAAAAATTATTCATTTGTTTGCTTACGCTTAACACGCCTGAACACCCATGATGGTTTTTTAAACAAGTTTTTATTCCCATGTCGTTCTTTGTTTCATAAAAACTTCCTCAAAACGTTTTTTGTCGTCTGCATTAACAACAAAGAGTGCGTCACGAAATCGCCTTGAAAAGTCATCTGCTAGATCATGTCTGCGCGGTACTCTTGCTTGGTCCATGAGATGGAATGCATTTTTTCAAAACCATTGTAGCCGGTTTTCTGGATCGTTCCGTGAATGCTGCGGAAGGGTATGCAGCTCTTGTTCCCCGAACACACGACTTTCTTGATCTACTTCAGATACTGCAAGGCCATTTGGTTCTGTTGTACGCTATCGGCTCCACGTATGATACTTTCATTATCATCGTCATTATCAGCAACTGAGTCAGCATCGCTAACATCGTTTCTTGGCTCCAGAGATAATGTTCTAGTTCGATTGTGCGTTTTTTAGGCTCCTTTCAATTCTGGCATCCTTAGAGCATCCCCAGCGGTTGTGCCAATTTCGTGTTCCAAAATAAAACTTTACTGTAAAACTCCCTTTGACTCTCCCAACTATATATTCAAAATAACATGGAAAACCAACTAAAGAGAATGCTCGAAGAAGATGCCAAACGACGCACTCGCCGTCGGTTATTGGCACGTCTCATAACGATCGAAGAAGATTCCGAAGACGAAGAGCAAACAAAACGTAGAGGAGGTTCTGTTGCTGGTCGCAAAACTATCAACCGTAGTCGCGTCGAAGGTCATGATAGGCTTTATGCTGACTACTTCTCGGATAATCCAATGTATATTAAAGTTTGTTCAGACGCCGCTTCCGCATGTCTAGGAACATGTTTGATAAGATACTCGAGGGATTAGTAGAAAAGCATTAGTACTTCCCCTCAAAAGTACGATGCTACATTGAAACCTGGATTGACACCCTTGCAAAAGGCAACTGCTGCAATCCGACAGTTTGCTTACAGTGTCTCGGCTGATACAGTGGACGAGTATGTACGCTGGGGCAAAAGTACTGCTCTGTAATGTCTGGAGTATTTTTGTGAGGGCGTCATCGAGAACCACGGTGAGGAATACCTTCGAAGTCCAACAAAAGAAGACCTCGATCGTATCCTCAACAACAGTGAAGGGCGCGGATTCCCTGGCATGATTGGATCTCTCGACTGCATGCACTGGGAATGGAAGAACTGTCCCTCCGGTTGGACAGGACAATATCAAGGCAAGGAGAAGGTCGCAACAGTCATTTTAGAAGCCGTGGCCAACTATGAAACATAGATATGGCATGCGCATTTTGGCCTTCCTGGATCCTTGAACGACATCAATGTCCTCCACCGATCCCCATTGTTCACCAACACAGCCTCTGATCTTATGCCCGCGATCAAGTTCACTGTGAATGGTCATGAATATGATAAAGGGTATTATTTGGTTGAGGGCATTTATCCACCATGGGCAATGTTTATCAATACAATTTCATACCCGGTCGAGCAAAAGAAGAAGGTAACAATGAACCATTATACTTAATGAGCTCTCTACTCATCTTATATCAGCTTTTTGCTAGAATGCAAGAAGCTTGGCGTAAGGATGTTGAACGTGCATTTGGGATCCTACAAGCAAGATTTGCAGTGATCCGACATTCAGCAAAGCTTTGGGATCTCAACAAGTTGACCATTATCATGAAGGCATGTGTCATCATGCATAATATGATAATTGAGAGTGACCGCGAAGTCCCGGATGAAAATGAAGAGCACGAGGAAGTGAGATGTGAAGGGCCTGTGCCATCATTAGTAGTTGAGAGAAATCCTAATATGATGATGGAATTTTTCCAATGCTACAGTGAGATCAGAGATGAAACTGTACACCATCAACTGGAAGAAGATCTCATTGAACATTTATGGGCTCATCATGGCAACAGTGCTTAAAAAATTTATTTCTTTCTATAAAAAACATTATGATTATACTGTACTTTGACTTTAAGCAAATGAGTTTTTTTATATAAACATTTATTAATATGATAATAGCTTACGCTTCTGCTTTGCTTCTGCTTCTGCTTCTGCTTCTGTTTCGGTATCAGATCCATCTTGTCCCTCTTGTGGGACACAAGCATGGTCTTCAACTTCAAGTTTGGCTTCGGCTTCAGCTTCAGCTTCAGCTTCTTCCAGTCTCTTAAGTGCCTTTCTCTTGCGTTATAAAAAATAGGTACTGTACGAGAGAGCTCCTCCATGCCATCCAAACTCATACTCATTAAGTGGTAGTCGGCAAGCTCTCGTTCCATGTCGAACCTTTCTCTGTCGTTTCGACATTGCTCTCATTAAATAGCCAAGGCTTCGGTGTTGCTTTCTTGGCGTTTACGCTTGCTATAAGAAGCCTCTTGCTTTTGCTTCTTGACTTGCTTGCGACCAATTGGATGGGCTTGGCATCCTTCGGCAGGGACACTGTTACTAGTAGACTTCTCTACGTAACGGATCAAGAACTTTGGCTGATATGAAGGAGCTTGTAGCAATGGTCAAGCTTGAAGCGAGCCTTCTTCGTTGGCGATGTTTGCCTGAACAAGTCTTTTGCAAGACCGAGTTACACGATGACGATCAATGTAAATATTTATGGTTTTGGTAGTGCTGTTAGGATAAATGTTTATTTACTAATGACGTATCATTCTGACCACTTCCTTGTCCTGCTGTGACCTGCGCTAAACAGCCATACAACCGAGCTACCTCCCTCTGTATGTTACCCCATCTGCTCAGCATAGAGCCAGAGGTACTTCGGCGGGTTATATCGCCTATTTTCGATATGAACTCATCATGTACGTCCTTCCAAAAACCTGACCCATTGGGCTTTAGACCGCTACGCTGATTCGTGCCTTGTGCACTGTTCACAGTCTTATCAACCCAAGCTTTGCACAGCAACGTGTCCTCTTCAATTGTCCAACCAAAGCCTCGAGTGGAGTTGGTAGTGGGAGTGTTGTTGTTAATGTCAGACATCTTGTTCGAGATTTTGGTTGAAAAAGACTAATAATATGGCCCTAGTAGTATTCCTGGGGAAGAATTACTATTTTATATTTTATTTTACTGAGGTCAAGGCATGGCGCTTTATAAAGCCGCGCTCTTGTGATGATAAAGATGGCTAAGGTTTATTGTGAAGTTACAATGCTATCTGTAGTACTACTAGGTATAGTCACGGTAATAGCTGCTGTCTATGTAGCTAGGGATGTACACGGTTTTGTGGAATATGACCTGTAATGGTTTTGCGTCGTGCTCTTTTTTTTGGGATATTAACATTGACACGGAACAAGGGTTCTGATGATATACTTGACGACGCTAGCGCAGGCGCTATTCTTCTTGCTGTAGGGGGTGAATAGGTTTGTATCGTCGTTGCAGATGTTGATACCGTCGCTGTTGTTTGAGCAGTTGCCGCTGCTGGGAATGACGGCGGGTATTGTGGTGCTGTTAAGGGAGGTGTAATCGCAAATGGTGGACGTGAAGGGTATTGGCAGGTAGCATAGATTGCCCTCTACTCGGTGATTGAAGATCTTCTCTCATTGTATCGCAAACATCATTACTAATTGCAGTACTTGCACTTGTCATTCTCCTTTCATCCCAGCGCTCAAAATGTAACTTTAGATGGTTTGGTGTTTTATAAGATATCGTTGATCCACCGACTTCGTTCAAGGTACATGTATTCCACCTTTTTAGCCAGGTCTACCCATTGTGATGCATTGATACTTCCCTTCGGTATGATGTTGTTGAACTTGATGAAATTTTTCTAGGTATGGATCGGCGTTACAGCGTATTTAACACCTTGCTTGTCAGCAAGAAACACATATCGTTTGTTTTTTTGGTTTGCTGTCGAGCCGGATGGTAGCAATATGTTGATGCTTATGTCAAGAGCGTGTGAGCGTACCATGGGTAAATGTTGGTTGTGTTGCTGCTGCGTTACCGCCGTCGCTAAGTGTATACCAAGCTCCTCTGCAACATCAGCTGCCATTCTCGATACACCAAAAGTTTCATCAGATGCCTGCAACTGTAAGCCTGGCGTGAAAATGCTTGCGCCGTGTTCCACAATAGAACCACCAGTTGCAACAATGCCAAGTTTCATTCGTAGATACAATAGTGCCTCGGTGAGCCAGGGGTCATAATGACCTTTATGCAGACGCTGATAGCGATTCATGGTGCCAACCTTTTTTAAAAAAAAACTCTTTATAAGTAATGCTATATGATAAAACGACATGCTACATATGCTTCTTACTCTGATGTTGTGTCGAAGACGATATTTCAGCCAAAAAACAATGGGCCATGTGGGGTCCAGCTCCACTTGAACCAGTAGCGCGTATAATGTTTTCATGAACCCCTCCCTCGAGAGAGTTGGTGCCGCGACAACAGCGATATAGTGGTAAGCCTGCTTTCTTGTCGTATATAATTCTAAAATACATCGGCACATCAGGATGGTCTGAATTTGGCCTTCATAAATCGCTTTGAGCATATTTTGATCTTGATGGCGAGCATCATTGTCGAATAATCTTCGTCCTGTGCTTGTGCAGATGAGGTTGCCATACTCCATGAACAGGTTTTGAATAACAGGCTCGAGTTCGCTCGGTGGTGGCACAAAACGCTTTACTCTTCGTAAAATCCAATAAGGGTTGCTGTTGAACATGCATGTCCAAGTTAGTCCTTGTTTTGCTAGGTATTCCTCCACTTTTCGTCTGTCGTGAGATCCACAACGAAGATTGCATCACGTAGTCGGCGGCTGAACTCCTTTGCAAGCGTGTGGCGCTTGGGCACTATAATTAATGCCATGAAATGATATATATCTTTTAAAACTCTAGATGGATTTTGGTTGGTTTGGTGCGAACTATACTGCTATGCTTCAAAGCTGGCTATGTCGGTCTGTATAGAGTCAGCAATCATTGGAGTTGTCGATCTAATCTGATTGTTGCAAACGTCGTCCGCTTCTTCATCAGATGACGACAGCTCTTCCGAGTTTCCGTCGTCTTCGCACAAAGCATCATAAGGCGAGTTCGAATCCATTGTGATACACGGTTTCTGCATCTGTTGAGCTACATGTATTACAGTGCTGTTGCTAGCACAGCGATTTTTTTTTCGAATCGTAGCATGGACGTAGGTAATTTGATTGTAAACGGTGGTTGACCGAAATCGGCTAAAGTCTTCTCATATACACTGATTATTGCACCCTGGATGGCGACATTATATATTTGTACTATGGTGCTATCACGCATATGCTAGCAACAAATAAATAGTTACATGTATTAGCGAGCTTTTCATTTAAAAAGCTTACATATTAAACTAACCTGATGCCCGTTTTGAGTTATTTCCCCATAAGCAATCGGACGTGACCATAGGCTAGCCGACGATATTGCTTCAAATGCTCCTTGTGGTACGGGCCACGGTATGGCTTTACCAACGGTAAGAAATGGGGCAAATTTTGTGTATATAGCAAGTGATGCCCAAGTATCCAGTGCTGCATAATATATTTGAGTAAGGCGAAAGATCTCGTGCTTCCCAATCGCTCTTCCTAATAACCTTCTCCAATGGGACGCCTAGCACTGCTTCTGCTAACACAGATAACGACACTCCTCCATTGTCGACAAAGCCACGCCTACGAGAAAATTTGCCAAGCTCCAGTGCCGTATTTTCGCTACATGATATAAAGTAATCACGATGGAGCTTTTTCATGTCACCACCTACGTGGCGGCCAGCTTTCAGTATTTTGGGAGGCCGGAGAAGAGCACGAAAGCCATTATGTACATCAGTATGAGCTTATTCGCTTTGTTGCTTAGAACTTGTATCGACTGAATGGTCGCTCGTGTCAAACGTGGATGGGGTGGGACGCGGCGTCCAGAACTAAAGCGTGCGTTGCCCAGCCGGAGGTTCGTTGGTTTTTTGCTTCTTGTTTTTGCTCCCTTTGGGTCTACCGCGACCGCGTTTTACTGTAGATGAGGAGATATTCCATATTTTTAGGATAATTACCAAATAGAAGAAAGAAAAGCGTTGAGTGTGGGTGCGAAAACGCTCTCTCTTTCTTGTAAGAAGCGCCACCAGAACTATGTTCCTATGTGTAACTGTAACAACACATCCTTAAATCATAATTTGATTAGACAAATGTTACAGAGTCTGTTTAAATACCCGAGTAATGCGTAGAGAGCACTTTCCCTTAACTTTCAAAATGGTTGGCTGAATCTTGCCCCAGGAGCCTTAACCCCGCCGAAACTTCAGCGGTCCCTATGAACCGCAAAGCTTGTTCGTACCTGGGTTATTAGAACTTTGCAAATCGGAATAAATTTTTTGCAGTGAGCAAGAAGATGATCCTTACTGAGCAATCGATACGTATACAAAAAAAAAGATCCTTACTGAGCAACTATGTTTTTCGTTCTCGGGTGTGCAAATGTTCGTAAATGGAAGTGCCTACTATTTTTCACATGGCGAATAATAGCTGAGAGATCTGGCGTGTTGCCGGAATTCATGGGAACTGAGTTTGATTATTGCCATTCAAGAAAGGTCCACCAGAAGTGCTGCGCGTTCGTCTACCTTTCTTTACTCTTTTCCATTAGTATCTTTCAAAATGTCTGCTATGGATTTAGCATAAACGTACAAGCAGCAGGCCATGAAGCAACAACAGCTTCAACTAGCAAGTGATCAAGTGTTGGATGCGATTGCTCATGTTATAAATAAAACCTTGGTAAGGGAAAAAGGGAAGAACACTCTGCTCTGTGTGTTACTTTTCAAGAATTCTAAATTGTGGCTTTTTGTTGCATGGTCAACATCCGAAAAACAACCGCCATCATTACGATTCTCAGAGGCCAAGGCCTGTAAAAAACACAGAGTACGAAAACAAAAACACGTGTCCATCGTTCACTTATTATATAACAAACATCCATTGGTTTAAAAACAGTTAGGTTTCACCATGCCACCAAAATTAGTGGTTTCAAGGGCACCCTCGGTTCAAGCTTGGTACAATGAAATGATTAAATTTCTATAATGACCATGCGTAAACGTTATTTTTTTATGTAAGGTGTTCCCAGTTGTTCTTTTATTTATCCTTTTTTTGGTTCTATTGCATTAACCTTCTCGGTCTCTTTATAGACTCAGCCGTAATAAATCATAGACATCAGTGACGATAAAGATGGGTCACAACTGCATGCTCTTGATGGTGGTAGCAATACCAAAAAGAATATTGTTGGCAAGGTTGAAAATGCTTCACCACCCAAAAAAATTGAAGACTGTGATGATTATCTCCATGCGGATGACAAACGCCTATTAAAAAATGTATGATTGTGCGAGTACCTGGATGATTCTAAGATACAGTTTGATATTCATATTATTTACAATTGCAGGTTGACGGTCCAAGTTCTGCGAAAAATTGCATCGAACAATTGACAAGCAGATCTACGACAGAAAAAAAGCAAATGGCATCGATCGATGTAGTCATTAACATGTAAGTTATTAGAACACGATAACTCGAGCGATGTAACCAGCAGTGAATGGGGAAGATCTCACGTTGCCTATTTTCTAGATTGAAACAACATGCATTCAAATCGCACATACTATCAGATAAATATCTTGAGGGATGCTCCGAAACATCATTGATAGGTAAATACTGGGGAATGGTCTTTGAGGCCTACTTCTCATACCATCAAGATATCCAGTTACAGTGGTAAATTAGGAACTGGATTTGGGGGAGTGATGAGGGAGAATGGAGGAAAGAATGGAGCAAAGCACTTTTAACATTCTTTTTATCAGGGGCGACACGAGTTCAAGCATCCAGCAAGTACGGCATCTTTTCAACCTTGATCTCCGGGTTTTGGCGACTAATTACACCACTCACATCGAAGCAGCAACTGGCGAAGTTGTCAAGGTTGCAGCTGTGACAATATCCAAGATCGACTTGAATCCGTACTTGTATCAAAAGCGCACCTGAACTCTATCCTGAAGAAAATGCCGAACATAACAGAGAAAATGGTCAAAAGTATTCAAGTACCGATAATTCAGGCATTGGGTACCACTTGCTTTGTATACTCAATGACTTTGATTGATAAGAAACTGTATACGTTACAAGAAGTATGTGATTTCCGATATCCTCGCACATACGCCGATTTGAGAGATGGTACCATACTACTAAAACTTCTCCGTAGCTTGGATTTGGTTATGGTAAGATGCTAAATAAAAAAGAAAGATAGAAGGGGCGGAGACATTTACATTCGAGAGCTAAGGAATAATATACTTTTTATCTTGTAGAAAATGATCACTGAATCGACAGAGATGCAAAGTAATTATAAAAGAGCAACAACCGATAATGACACGGAATTCGAAGCCTATTGTATTCAAGCGTATTCAAAGCACGTTCAGGATCTTTTCGCCTGACGAATTGACATCGAACAAGTTGAAGCGTGTACTCGACGCCACAATTCGTACTATGGAGGTAAATATACACATAAAGCTCTCTGTAGCATTCATGATAAGCTGATATATGTATGTACATTCTAGTGGGATAATGATCTCTTCACCAAAGACCGACGGTCGGATCATCGAGGTACTTTCAGAGCATACTTGTCAGGGTCTTCTGCAAGGCTATACATTAACTGGAAGAACAGATTTAATTTTCAAGCTAAGAACCGTAAGTAGCATTCGTACTTTTCTTTCAACAGTAATAGAGAGACTATGCTCGTTTTTAATCAAATATAAAAGGTTCGTTGGTATCATAACGACTATGCTGATCCAATATGCCAAGTTTTGGAAAATGGGACAAGAAACGCTATGGCGAAGACCAGTGCCATCCATCAATTACATGGAGGTAAAAGAAGGCATTTTTTTTACTTACGTATTCAGATGAGAAGGAAGAAACAGAACTCACATGCTCGCTTTGAATCTTGTAAAGTAGCACATTATGGCGACACGAGCATAATGGGTTCAGTCACCAAAATCTGGCCTTCTTTTATTAGCGCCAAGACCACACGCTCGCTGCTTTGGATCACTTCAGCCGAAAAAGTCGCCGAACACTGTCGAGCCGGTGTATCCGTATGGTCCGAGTATAGCACAGATGGCGGTAAAGAACCAGACGTTGTGATTGTCGGATGTGGTGTCGAGACAACATTTGAGGCCGTGGCAGCTGCAGCTTTACTCAATAAAGATTATCGCAATTCACGTGTGCGTCTAGTTAATGTTACGGATTTCATGGTGCTTGGTCGGACCCATTCGCATAGATTGTCCCAAGACGAATTCGAGGCTATTTTCACACTGGGGAAACTCATCATTTTCAATTTCTATGGATAGCCTTCGGCCATCCAGAATCTTGCTTATGATCGTGTCAGTGGCAGACGCATGTCTGTGGTACGTATATGCATATCCTTTCGCGTTTGAATGTTATACTACAATATGTACAGAAACAGAAAATTGTGTGTGATAAAGATTTTACTTATGATTATGCCTATCGATAGCATGGATTCAGCGAGGAGGGAACCACCACTACTCCTTTCCGAATGCTTACGGCGACTGGTAAGATTTGTCACAGATTTGTTGCTGCTCCACGATAGAACGAAGGAAGAGATCTTTATAAGCTTACTAAGGCGTTACCACACAAAAACAGGATGCTCAAGATATGTGCTTGCTATTGACGCATTACATAAAGGTCTGTCGAATCATCCGACGGTCAACATCAAGGCCCGTACATTGATTTCAAATTACCAGCATGCGATCCGTCAGCACGAAAAGTACATTGAAGAATACGGGACAGATCTGGAAGAGTTATCTCAAAACCCTCATTTCTAAATGTTTATAACGAAGCAACAATAGCAGCGAGTTTAGCTGCGGATTGGTGTTTTACGTTTGAAATCAGCATATTTTTTTTTCAAGTTTCAAGAATAAAACTATAGTTGTCAATTATGATGGGATAAATATATGCAATTTTTCGCTAACGCTCACCTGGATTAAAGCGGAAACTGACGGTATTGTGGGATAGATCACCATATTTAATGCGATGAAAGTTAACGGATGCTAGGGCAAACTCCCACGTACGGTACACGAATTACCAATGCTCATGAAGTTGTCACTATATGGATCACGTAATTTACATAGCCTATTATCCAATATAGCTTCTGACTAGATTGACCTATTTTCAATGCAATGTGTACCAGCGACGAAGTTCCAACTGAACTTAGTTCCCTGTGCCGTGTGGCCCGGTGGCTCACACATAGATTTCGCCACTGCACAATCCGTTATCTTCACAAAGAAGTTGGGAGTCAAGTTTGAAATTAACGGGGGACCATTGTTTTACAAAAAAGGAGACGAAGAAGATGGCAGCAACATGCATGCTGTACAACATGTTTTTATGCGCAACTAACGAAAACTCTTTCTTTTATCCATCATTGATTGTGCTTTGTACCATCATCACAGAACTTTCAAAATGTATGTAATTTGTTGAAACATCTACACATCATCTTTAACCAGAGAGACAATAAACCGTATGTATATACACGCTTTCGTTCATTCTTTGTATCACTGTCTTCTCCTCTTCTGTATAGAATTGTCGCTACTTCTCAATTCCACTCTACCTCAACAGCTTCCAAGGTATCTTGTATTGTCAAATTGGATCAAGGACATCATCTGTATGTTCTTATTACTAAATACATACATCACCTGCACATCTTCTATAGGGTTGGAGGGACGCTGACTTGCTATTTCTATTGATGTAATGTTTGTAGTATTAAGCGCACAGCTTGCCCCTGTTCATGTCGGTGGTAACGTAAAGTTTGGTTGTCATGAGATACGGAAATGGATGGTATCATATAACAAAAGTTTTAAGTCACGTCTATCTATGCTAGAAGGATAAGCACTAGAAAGTAACGAAGGTCAGCAACGACGACGAGCACAACCACACCCTCTACATGCCTCCTCAGTATTGCCATCAACACCGCACGCCAACTCTCCATGCCGAGCAGCAAATATTATCATTGACCGATAATTCAGCCAGGCCCCCATGATACATCGAGAAATTCAGAACCACGAAGACAGCGTAATTATAACCATGAGGGTTCTGTACAATTTTCGTGCATAAATATTCCGTGAGAATAATCATGGCAGCTTCAGTAGGATATTCGAGTTTCTCATTGGTAACAACTATATCACTAGATATAAGCTAGACGGCACAGGTATAAGTCTCGACGCCCTTTTTTTCATCGTACCCATGAAACAGCAAAAGCACGACGATGCAATGAGATCATTGCTAGCGATGCGACGTACAAAACGAGCAGAACCAAGATGTCTCTTGTCAATGTTGTTGGTGTCAGTCACTTCGGAGCATCTAAGCTCAAAGAACGTGCTTATTGCCTCTACTTTCTTGGTAAACGAGGAAGAAGAGTTGTACACCTGGCTCCTCCGGACTATGCGACAAGACATATGGCCAGAAGGAAACGTACGCATCTTCATTACCGACGATGAAAGAGCTACTTTTTAAAGCCGAACTGGTGAAGCTGATGAAAGAGTATCGAAAGTAGATACTCATATTATCACCACAATGACGAACCTAGAAAGAGATGTCAAGGCGATGAACCTAGAAAGAAATGTCAAGGCGATGAGCTCTCTATCCAACGATCAGCGGATCAAGCTAAAAATCAAGCAGAGCTAACCAGCCGTCTTATTTCGTTGTTAGAAACCGGAGCAAGCTAGGGATCCACGCAGCAGCAGGCTTTGAGTCAGCGGTGACGCTTAATTCAAAAGTGTATGTACCAACATGCAGCATAGAGCCGAACTTGACATTCCTCCTGTGACCGCAAATGACATGAAGGTCAGAAAAGAGCACGTCAAACTTATCTATGATACCGTGATATGTGAGTTCAAGGCAGCACATATTATAATCTCAACGCGTCCATCAAATGGTCTAACAATGTAGCCAAAGCGCATCGCAAGCAGCTTTACAAGAGGCTACAAGACGAAGTCGAGGAAATGTTTCCAATTGACAAGTGCATCCGCCACTGGGGTGCACGCTTAATTATGTCTAATCATTTGACGGCCCTCAAGGTAAAAGCGACGGATGGAGCTGCGTCTGCTCCTTTTAATGATCAGCCTGCAGAGTCAAGCATAAGCAGTGAGAATGTTCCAGAGACTGCAAGACCAGCTTTTAACCCTTTTCATTTACAATCATTAAAGAAACGTACTTGATAAAGTGCCTACTACAGTAATTCATTTTTTTTTGAAGACGAGCCGATGCAAACGCAATCGTAGCAGTAAATGTCCTTTTACCCACTCGATATTCATTTCATACCCGCAATCGCAAAAACCCACCAACAGAAATAAAAAGGTCCTAGAGATAGCAAAGCACATTAAGGTACCCCATCTATATAACCACTTGCTAATCATAGCACTGGATTCTTAGGCCCAAAATTATAGGGACATTTTTATTATTCAGTTTTGAACATATTAATGCTATTTTTCCACGGCTGAAAAACGTAACGCAGGTCGTTTTAACCAAAGTGCACAAACCAAGACAACTTTAGCCGAAACCCAAAGATGAACCACTTTCACCTAGTTAAGGTGGCAGGCAACCTTCTGTCAAATCACCACCTTATCTCTTCAGCATCGAAGTGTACCTATAAACAAAAGCGGCCTATAGAAGCATTTGTTACAAGCGTTTGTGTTTGACACTTTTAACTTACAATGGGAACCTTACAATGATATCCAAGTGCAAGACTCCATCACGAATTGCGTGGTAGATCACAGCACGCACCAAAATTACTAAGTACATTATTATAATGACGCCTAAGAGCTTCAGGTGAATATATTGTCGTTTGCAATCGTATGTTTCTAGGAAACAAGTTAATACATGTAACCTAGTGATCTCCCATCCCTTCATGGAAACAAATAGAGACACTTACCGACAGCAATATAGAATTACCAATTCATTATACACTGGCCAAAGGAATCAGCCCACCAACCAACTTTGATGGCCACCACCTAGCAGTGTTCACTTGAAAGCTGTCACCGTCTTTCAAGCTACTGATTCCAGCCATTGTAAGGAGGAAGACGCTTACAAACAACATGTGTGCTTTCTCAGCCCAACTGCTTTCCCGTAACGCTAGTATTACGCCTGAAGGATGACAACTTCAAGTACACACTGTTGTTTGCAAGCGTACGATACTAAGAAACAACATGGGATAAAATTAATAAATGAACCTAGTGATCTCCCATCCCTTCATAGAAACAAATAGAGACACTTACCGACAGCAATATAGAATTACCAATTCATAATACACTGGCCAAAGGAATCAGCCCACCAACCAACTTTGATGGCCACCACCTAGCATGTTCACTTGAAAGCTGTCACCGTCTTTCAAGCTACTGATTCCAGCCAATGTAAGGAGGAAGACGCTTACAAACAACATGTGTGCTTTCTCAGCCCAACTGCTTTCCCGTAATGCTAGTATTACGCCTGAAGGATGACAACTTCAGTACACACTGTTGTTTGCAAGCGTACGATACTAAGAAACAACATGGGATAAAATTAATAAATGGAAACCTAGTGATCTCCCATCCCTTCATAGAAACAAATAGAGACACTTACCGACAGCAATATAGAATTACCAATTCATAATACATGGCCAAAGGAATCAGCCCACCAACCAACTTTGATGGCCACCACCTAGCAATGTTCACTTGAAAGCTGTCACCGTCTTTCAAGCTACTGATTCCAGCCAATGTAAGGAGGAAGACGCTTACAAACAACATGTGTGCTTTCTCAGCCCAACTGCTTTCCCGTAAGCTAGTATTACGCCTGAAGGATGACACTTCAAGTACACACTGTTGTTTGCAAGCGTACGATACTAAGAAACAACATGGGATAAAATTAATAAATGTAACCTAGTGATCTCCCATCCCTTCATAGAAACAAATAGAGACACTTACCGACAGCAATATAGAATTACCAATTCATAATACATGGCCAAAGGAATCAGCCCACCAACCAACTTTGATGGCCACCACCTAGCATGTTCACTTGAAAGCTGTCACCGTCTTTCAAGCTACTGATTCCAGCCAATGTAAGGAGGAAGACGCTTACAAACAACATGTGTGCTTTCTCAGCCCAACTGCTTTCCCGTAACGCTAGTATTACGCCTGAAGGATGACACTTCAAGTACACACTGTTGTTTGCAAGCGTACGATACTAAGAAACAACATGGGATAAAATTAATAAATGTAACCTAGTGATCTCCCATCCCTTCATAGAAACAAATAGAGACACTTACCGACAGCAATATAGAATTACCAATTCATAATACATTGGCCAAAGGAATCAGCCCACCAACCAACTTTGATGGCCACCACCTAGCATGTTCACTTGAAAGCTGTCACCGTCTTTCAAGCTACTGATTCCAGCCAATGTAAGGAGGAAGACGCTTACAAACAACATGTGTGCTTTCTCAGCCCAACTGCTTTCCCGTAACGCTAGTATTACGCCTGAAGGATGACAGCTTCAGTACACACTGTTGTTTGCAAGCGTACGATACTAAGAAACAACATGGGATAAAATTAATAAATGAACCTAGTGATCTCCCATCCCTTCATAGAAACAAATAGAGACACTTACCGACAGCAATATAGAATTACCAATTCATAATACATTGGCCAAATGAATCAGCCCACCAACCAACTTTGATGGCCACCACCTAGCAGTGTTCACTTGAAAGCTGTCACCGTCTTTCAAGCTACTGATTCCAGCCAATGTAAGGAGGAAGACGCTTACAAACAACATGTGTGCTTTCTCAGCCCAACTGCTTTCCCGTAATGCTAGTATTACGCCTGAAGGATGACAACCTCAGGTACACACTGTTGTTTGCAAGCGTACGATACTAAGAAACAACATGAGATAAAATTGATGGAAGAGCCATGACTACAACTGTCCGCCAATCAATGCTATATCTTCTACGTCGGAATATATAGCTCTGCTCCAATTGGAATCCATTCATTTTTGCTTGCGTCATGAATTTCTGCGGGCAGGTCTATTTGCACACCCCCTCATGCACACCCCCAGTCACACCCAGGTAGGATTTCCGTTACACACACCCCGCTGACATTTCTTTCGTGCACACCCCCTCACACCCTTTTGACTGAAAAGAATTGGCAGTATGCATAAAGAAAATTGATACAGGATTCGTCTATTAGTCTAAGTATAAGGTGTTGGCAAAAAGAATTAAAAAAGAGAAAGTGGCAGGGAAAGTAAGAAAGGTAGCGAAAAAGTAAGAGGATCAAGTGTCAAGTAGCTGATTAATTATTTCGGTTACAGGTGGTTAAGTCTTCGCCCTCAGAATCAGATGCGTGAATGGGATGCACTTCTTCGTCATTGGGAATCGTGAAATTGGGAAACGGTCGAATAGACCGTTCAAAAGAATCTTCAGAAAGGGGATACCAAGGATCATCGCGAATGCTTTTGTGTGGTCCACGACCCTCAGGGAATATTTCAGGCCACTGGATAGCTGCGTCGTTTTTGGTCACAACGAGTATGAAGTGGTTTCCAATAAGCTGGAGGACGATCGGGTGGGTGCGCTTGGCGTGTACTGGGTTGGTTGTTAAAGGGAAGAAAATGTGCGATTGTGCGCCATCTATAACAATTGGCGTTTCGAACGTATCAGCGGCAATTTGACTGCATTCAGGCGAGACGAACCATTCACTTGAATATGGATCGAGTACTTTTAGTAAACGACCCTTGTCATAGTATCGGTAAAGCGTATTGGCGTTGGAGAGGTACTGATCGAGCATCTTGGTCTTGACATCGATGTATCGCTTCTCTGTGTTATACAGCTCAACAGCTAAGGCCCGAAAGCCACAGTTACCGTCTGGCATGGGATTATGCACCAATTCAACAGCTGATGGAGGGATCCATTTGCAAACAAGGTTGAGGTTGGGTACAAAGCGAATTTTCGGAGGAGGAGGGATGGTAAGTGCCATGTTGTTTGCTTCATTTGTTGTTGTTGTTGTTGTTGTTGTTGGCTCCATCTTTCCGTTCCTATAGATTATAAAAATTTAAATAAAGAATAGGCTATACATCTTAATGCATAAAACTTTACCATATTGCTGCAGCATCACGACCAATGCCGGTGTTTGCTTTCTTTCGGCTTTGAGAGTCTTGATGGTCTAAAGCGATCAGCTCACGCTTGTTGCTGCTGCTTTGTGGTTTTTGGGTGCTTTTGGGGATTGATTTTGGCTGCTGAAGCTGCTCAACGTCGATGAACATATCATCATTGATAGATTGTAGGTGTGCGAGGAGAGTTGCACGTTGTTGATTATCTGGAAAGCGGTGTACAAGATTGTTGAGGCGTGTGAGCTCTCCTTCGATTTGCGATTCCAGGCTTGGGGCTATAAATGAACCAGTCATCGCCAAAATGTTGCTATTGCTTTTGCTTGTTGTGTTTGGTTCTCCTTCTCCTAATAACAACAAAAATCAGCTACTGTACGTTACAAATATAACAGCTTTTACATAACAGCCATGACTACCTTGAGATGCCGTTTTCTCAGGATAAAGGTGCCAGCGTCTGGGAATTAAGCTTAAGGGGATTTCACCCTGTGGTGGAAGCACATGGCAGCACGGAATATCATAATGATACTTGATTGCACATTGGCAGTGATCAGTCTTTAACGGATTATTGACTGTTAGCTCGTCACGGATGGCATAGAAAGCGAACTTGGAAATTCTACGTTCCAAAGCTGCCAAACGCTGCTTTTGCTGTGGTGGGATATGCGAGTTTCCGCCAAAACTTTCCTTGTCGATCTGGCGCTTCCAATTCAAGTTTTAACATAAGGAAGAAAGCATGTAAGAGCCGCGTCACTAACGGATCAATATAATTACTACAAGAGATAAACCTTCAATCGATAAAACTCGTCAATTTGCGTAAAGGCAGTTAGGAGATTGCCACTTGTGGACATGATTGCCTTTTTCATGTTGGCATGCGTCCCTTCGACTCTATTTGTGCTGTCATTTCCGAAATGCTTTACATAAGTGAGGCGATTGCCTACCCACTTGTCTTTTGAAGCAAGCTTTCTGTATACCGAGAAAACATGTTTAAGTCCAAGTATCATGTGGTCAAAAAATCCGTGCTTATTCAATTTTACACACCTTTGCAAATAGTCCATG
>NW_026516910.1:0-24966 GCF_025766255.1 Zychaea mexicana | reverse complement strand
AACAAAAAGGTATCAAACACTGCTTCGTCCGTACTTTTGTAGTACGAACTGTGCAGAAGCTGCTAGAAGCACCGGACATAATTGTCGAGGCCTTCAAAATCGCCTTGTCTGCAAAGCAAGACTTGACGATTGCTTTGGCGCTTTTGAACAGCTGTGTCATAAATAGAGATCAGCACGTCTTTGGCCTGACTCCAAGCTGCCTTAGCAATGCCTCTACTAGAAAGGTGCTTGGTCAACTGATCACGCTGCGACTGATTTAAAGCTTGTTGGATCAGTCGGCGCCAGTGGGACTCAATATCCATGTTGTGGACCGTGATTGACGTCTCGAAATCTTTGGTCCACGCTTCTGCTGAAGAGAAGGTCATGGTGGCCCGTTTACTGCCATGAGGGAGACCATGCAGCTGCAAGTACGGCAAAGACTTGGGTACTGGCTGTGGCACCTCTTTGACACGCGCGTGCTGAGAACCGTACTTCTCCGTGGTCCAGAACAAAGGTTCATTTGGATACACACAGTTGAAGGTACGTCTCCCTTTATCGAGCTCAGCATTGTTTGCTTTACTGGCCGCGAGAAGGGCACTGCGGTTTGTGTGGTCATCACTGACAAGAGAACGACCAATTTGCTGGGCAAGGATCGCCTGCTTTCCTAAGAGGACCTTCATAGCTGATTTGGCTACCTACAAGGGGTCAGCGTGAATGGATTCTAAAGAACCTG
Organism: Zychaea mexicana; assembly: GCF_025766255.1. Taxonomy (NCBI): domain Eukaryota; kingdom Fungi; phylum Mucoromycota; class Mucoromycetes; order Mucorales; family Lichtheimiaceae; genus Zychaea; species Zychaea mexicana. The sequence continues at coordinate 24,254 of NW_026516910.1, read as the reverse complement.
GCTGTGCCAGTGGCATTTCGACATCATCCTCTGCTACTAGCTGGGAGCCAGCAATGGAACGTGACGACACATCCTGAAGAGAATGCTCTAGGACGTGGGTGCCAGGCGCAGGGAACTGTGAGTTCTCTGCAACATTAGCTACAGACCGCACCTCTAGCTGAAGAGAATACTCTTACGCATGGATACTAGGCGCGGGGAAATGTAAGTTCTCTGCAGTAATAGCCACAGACCGCACATCTAGTTGACCAGTGGTGGTGCTTGCCACGCTCAAAGCATCACCTTCTTTGTCGAGGTTCAGCCTTTGCATGGGGCAGCAATTGTTGGATGTTTTGCTGCTGTTGCTCTTGCTGCAACGCAGTGGGAGGAGGCAGGAGCGGCACGAATTGCGGTTGCTGCTGTTGTTGACCAAGTTGTTGCAGGCCAAAAAGCTGCTCGAGCTGTTGCTGCGAAAGTTGTTGAATGAGCTGCTGCTGCTGAGCAAGCTGCAGTTGCGACACTTGTTCAGCTATCTGTTGTTGCTGCTGAAGTTGGTCTTGCTGTTGTTGTTGTTGGGCTTCGACTACAACGGAGGTAGCAAGTGAGGGCGACGAGATAGGTCTGTTGGTAGGAGTAGTGGTATTGGTGGCGACAAGTTGGTTGATGTTCATCATAAAAGTAATGGTAGTAGTGATAGTAGTAGTTTTGGTTGTGGTTGTTGGTGTTGTAGATGTGGTGAGAATTCACGAAAAAAAATGTTTTGTCGAGGATCAGAAAATGGGACGAGATAATTCATGAGACTCTTAACGGTCAAGTTTTCATTACGAGAGAAAGAGAGAGTTCCAAATATTCTTATTACTAGTTATTCCTATAAAGAAATTATCTTTGTGGAACTTATTTGATGTCCCGATCCTCTGGATACAACATCTACAAATTTGCAAAAGTCGATCTCCTAGGCCAAACATTCATTTCCGAAATGTCTCGCCACATCAACACCAGCACCTATGTCCAAGTCGTTTGCCCAAGTACTCAGTTCCATACTGAAGCAATCGTTCGTCCTGGGCGCATTTTATATTTCTTTATCCACAAACTATGCAATCCCACCGACGGTAATTTCTACCAGTTCGTTTTTGCTTTTGTTGAGTACCTATGACCAAATACGCAAGTCTTTGAGTCGTTTAGGATGCTAGGTATAGACGTCTACCATTTAGAAATCGAACCGTATACGTGGCAGTGTGTCATTCCTTTGGGGAGGCTCCATTCCGGCGTTGTTGTTACCCCTATTCAAATAGACAATAGCTGTGCTCTTACATATTTACCACATAAAATAAAAGTGATCTACTCTTAAAAGCAAAATACATCAGGTCAGGTCTTTTTCTTTTTTGGCTTTACGCTGCTGTGGTTGTAATAAAGAATAAAATAAAAAACAAGTTTTGAATTATAGAAATCGCTTCAGATTTAAAAAGCATTTTGAAGGAATCTAATGCAATGGCGAATCAAGAAACTTGTAGATGGTCAAATAAATAAAAATGTTGAAGAATTTGATTTAGTAATTAGCAAAAAAAAATATAAATAAATAAAAAAGGAGAAAAAAGCAAAGTGGTAGAGACAAGCATAGTGGCGGTAAAAGTCTCAGAGTGGGAAGAAGCACAGCAGTCCAGGTGGTGTAAAAAAGGGGTCATCCCAGATAGTTTGGGGGGAGAAGGATTTTAGTGGGGGAGCCAATTTTATCTATTTGCTGCATCACGGCTCTGAAAGTGCACTAAAAGCGCTCTGAAAGTAAATTCTCACTGAAAGCACACTGAAAGCACATTGAAAGAAAAATTTCAGAGTACACTGAAAGCACTCTGAAATCGGGTTTTAACTCCAGTGGAGTCGGAAGTGAATGAGACCGTCAAATTTCACACACTTCGTGTTAAACCACAAAAGGCTTCCTTAGCGCAGTCGGCAGCGCGTCAGTCTCATAATCTGAAGGTCGCCAGTTCGATCCTGGCAGGGAGCAAGCAGAAGGCAAACTCAAGTTTGAGTAAATATTTTAATGTTTCTCTGAATTGTAGTAATTTGTTTTACTTATTTACATTGGCTTCTCGTTGTGGTAGTCATCGGCCAGTTATATTTATTGCTGATAGTATTTCTTTAATGCGCCGTCTTATACTTTTGTGATATGATGCACAGCTACCTCAGGAAAAAATCCTCGCGAACTTTTGAACTCAGTGATTCTATAGCAGACATATTGACAACTACATCTTTAATATAATGATCCTTCCCAACAAGAAGATTGACTACTTGAATACAAGTACCTAGGGATCCGCATGGTTCGGTTCGGTTCGGTTCTTAAAGGGAACCGAGCCGAACCGTCTAAAGCAAGAACTGAACTGACTAGAACCGACGAGAACCGTAGAACCGAAGAATCGAACCGAAGAACCGAACCCATCATGTATATAAAAAAGGCAAGATTCGGTATCTTTAAATGAAAGCTGATGTGTGTGTTCAAATGTCGCGGTATACTTGAATACTGCAGTAAAAAAGAATAGTTTATTATTATACATTGAACAGCGATCTCAAAATGAATAAGAGAAACAGAGTGTAAACATTCTCATACGATGTGGGTCATTGCATGGTTAAAAGATTGAAGCACAGTTTTTACAAAAAAAAGTGGAGCTTATAGTACTTACTTAGAGCGACTTAGTATTACTAGTACAATATGTTATCGTAACATTGGAGGAATTGAACCACAACCGGCAGTACATACAGCTGCTGTGTCTCTACGTGTGTATAGTGTATAGTGTCTCATAAAAGGCAAAGGGTGAATGGGTAAGATAATTCTGTTATGAGCCCCAGAATGCGCAATCTCAAACAGAATGCACAAACTTGATAAAACTGATCGAGAAGCCATGATAAATCTAGTAAAGTAGTACGTCATGGAGAAAAATGCATTGTGGGTAGCAAAGTAGAGGAAGTAATGATGTGCGTCATGGGCGGAGAAAGCAAGCTGCCGTCAGAAGAAGTGTTTTTTTATTTTTTTCTCTTCTCTTCTTTACTATTTTTTACTCCCTTCTGCTTTTGCAGGTTTTGTTAAGTTTTTCAATAAAGTATGGCTTGCAAATACACTACTTCGTGGTCTTTTCGGAATAACATTGTTCGTAACTTCCATTATAGCCTACTTTATACTAATTACCAAAATCGCTGATTGCAATCTTCTGCCTCTCGGTTCTTCGGTTCTACTTATACAGAACCGGTTCGGTTCCGGTTCGGTTCTTGACAGGAACCGAACCGTATTTTCTCGGTTTCGGTTCGGTTCGGTTCCGGTTCTACGGTTCTGATACGGATCCCTACAAGTACCTATAGATATCATATATATACACGGGTCACAATGGGTCAACGGGTTGGGTCAAGGGTTAGACAGGTTGACCCGCAGGTCAGAAAAGCATCAACCCAACCCGTTGACCCATCCTCAACCTGCGGGTCAGATTGCGACCCCTAGCAACAGTAGTTAACGTCAATGCTTAGCAACAGAGCAGCTGTGCATCACGTCACAGAAGTACAAGATGGCGTGATAAAGAAGTACTATTGACTATAAATATGGTTGCTCTCATTTCGCTCCGAACAGAGAACCCAAAATAGTTTTGCAAGAATTCAAAGTCCTCTCTACTCGGATCGAACATAAAGGCGCACTGCGCCGAGAAACTTCCTTTTCTGTACATACCCCGAGGTGTTGCATGAATAACAACGCGATTGCCATAAGAAACTTTGTACCCGACTGCTGTATATATATATATATATATATATATATATATACGCTGTGAATATAGTAGAAGCTAATAAATAAATTTCTCTATAATTCACTTCATCCATTGCCTCTCTATTTTTTCTAATACCTATTATGCCAAACACCAGCAACAACCACAACAACTTTCAAATCTTGATGTGGACACCCGCCAGTTCATCATCAGATCCTCAGCAACAGCAGCAGACACAGCAACGGCAAGATTCAGAAGCACCGATGCAGACACCGGAATCCCAAGCCCCAGAAGCATTGCCTGCATCAGTGGCCGCTGATAGTGATTTGACATCGCCTCTACCCAGTTCGCAGACGCCCATTCCTACCTCTGCACGACGCCATACATGGGACGAGGCCCACATTGATGCACTCATTACGGCTGTAGGGACTCGATACGATAGACTGAAGACAGTTATCGAAACGCAAGCCAAAGGTCGCATCTGGAATGAAATACTTTCTGAGTATGTTGCAGCTGATCCGTTAGGTCGAAGTAAAGAAGCATTACAGAAGAAATGGCAAGATCTAGTCGATGAATATCGCGATGTTAGGGCTACGATTTGCAACAGTGGTGAGAACGGCCCTTCAGGTCAAGAGCGATGGTGCTACTATGACGCTGTAGACAGAATTGTGGGAACTGACCCTGCAATTGTACCTCCTGCCACGATGGATTCCCTCGATGGCCTCGTTGTCAATAGCACCCGACGAGAAAGGGATAACGATAACGATGTCAGCGAGCGGCACCACACAGCGACGACGAACAGCGGCATTTCAAGAGCTTGTCCTTGAGAATGCCGATCGGCAAACCGATCGCCTCATTGCCAGCATCAGCGAGGCATTCCAGTGGTTTGAGGAAGCAGAAGACCGGCGTTCGCGAGAGGTGCAGGAAGCAGAAGACCGCCGGCATGATATGTACTTGCAGACACTAAGAGATTTGTTTGGTAGCCCTACAAACACAAATAGAAGTGGAGAGCCCAGTAATAATAACGAAGAAGAGCAATAAATTTTATTATATTATAATATGACATTTATTCAGAATTGTTAAAAGTGTATCTAGAATACCCTGTGTGATGATTAATATCTTCTAATATAGCACTTTACTGCACTTTACAGAATGTGAAGAAGAAAACTAGTCATGCCATTACAGACAATAACTGCTACGAAAAGATGCCCAATTATTTTATACGCGAACTTTTAGTACCAAGCAGCACTTCACGTCAATATCTAAAAGATATAGAGCGATTACTGGAGCAATGTATAATGTATTGCGTTTATTGATTTGAGGACAATGATTCTTTAAGCATATCGCGTTTCTGACGCCCTTGTGCAAACAACCTTGTACTGTCTTCTCTAGCACTAGACTGTCTATCAGTATCTATTATTGATATACGTCCGGTTTGTTCATCCTCTTCTGTGTTCAATGGAAACAGTTCGTCAGAGTGCGGATCGAGCTGCTCGATACAGATATTATGGAGTATGCAACAGGCATAAATCACCAGCGTCAGGTTTGTATGATCCATGAGGTACATGTAATGTCGCATGAACCTCCACTGGGAAACAAGACGACCGAATGCTCGCTCAATAGCCATTCGCATTGAAGAATGGACTTTGTTGAATCGCTTTTCCGCTGGATCAGTTGATGAGCTAGGATACGGCGTCATGATTGTTGGCCGCAGAGGAAAAGCAGAATCTATGAATAGGTTCAAATGCAGAATATAAGCAAAGCTGTAGAACATCAAAAGTACAGGACTACTAACCGGCAAGAATGTATGTTCCATTAGGACACCATTGTTCAGGATCACTCAGCAGTCTGGTATTGAGCGCACTGTTATTGAAAGTGCGGGCGTCGTGAGTTCGCCCTAGTGAACATATATTTGTGATGCAGTTGCAGTCAGCAATGTGTACGTTAAAGACATTAATAAATCTCTTGTAGATTACTGTACCTGATTGACCCACGTCAATAAAAGTAAAGCGCCCATCTGCAGCACACACAGCAAGCAAGTTTATCGAGTGATGCAGTTTGCGGTCAAAGTACCGTTGACCTTGCTTCGTTGGTTTGTGGATCACCACGAGCTTGCCATCCATAGCTCCAATCGCCCCTTGCAGCCTTGCTGAGGCATCTCGAGAGGTAGGTAAACCGGAGGGCAAAGAAAAGGCGTTGGAAGCTTCACGGGCTTCTTCTGGAGAGCGTGGCCACTTGATCTTGGAGCCATGGATGTCGCAAATAGCTTTTATGAATCGCACAGTAAAGTTGTGGTACGATCCTTGAGAAAAGCCAAATTGCATCTCAAACATTCTGTATCCAATGTGAGTATTTACAAAACGCCATAGTACGCAGCAGACTTGAATATAAACTGGTGTCATTCTTGATGACTCTGACACAAATTCCTGATGCACAGACAAAGTATTGACAAGCCATTCCAATGTGGATTTGCGCATGCGGTAATGATATTTATAGCTGCCAGGACCGTCGTCATCGCGAAGATTCGAGTGGCTCAATGTCCAATATTCCGTGCTGTGAATTCTTGGGATCTTGGCTGCTCGAAAATGATGCGGCGAACCAGCGTAAGCTGCGACGATGTTCGCATTGACCGAAGGAAGCATTCCTATGGCGGGTGCTACAAGTTGCGTCAAGAGCTTGATGAATGCTGCTCGACGACGTCTTTTTTCTTCAAGATGATTGTGCATTGGGTGGCGAATAATGGCTAATGGTGGAATATTGTTCATTTTTATGATAAAAGCAGATAAAATAGATGAAAAATAGAGGGTGTATTTTTCTTTCGATACTTTTATTATTCATGAAAGTGACAGTTTCCTTTTATATCGATCCGAGCGAGCCACCACGGAGGCCTTTCCATCAGAGAAGCCACTACCAAAATTGGAAGCCTCCGAGAAGCCCTCTTTTGGAAGGAAAACAGAAAATTTATTTTCCATTACTACATTGGGGTATGGTGTTCTCTGTTCGGAGCGAAATGAGAGCAACCTATGACTGTTGTAGCCAGATTTGGCTAGTCTTTCCTTTTTCCTTTTGTGATACCTGTCCATCATTTGAACATGTAGTCGCTTCTCGTTAACACATGATATTCAAGACACGTAGTTGTCCATTGCTTGAACAGGTATTAGTCTCTCATCACAACATGTAGCCATTATAGCATATCTAGTAACAATAGAAAACATATAAATATCCCCTTCATCATCAAGCAACAATAAACATTATCTTTCAAGTTATCTTTTATTCTACTCTTACTCTTTTGTGATCTCTCTTTCTATTGGCTACAGTACTTATCCGCCAAAAGGACTCGACACGACAACGAGAAGCGAATGTAGATAAGTAAAAAAAATCACTACCAGTCAGAGAAAACATTAAAATGTTTACTCGAACTTGTATTCGCCATCTGATTGCTCCCTGCCAGGATCGAACTGGCGACCTTCAGATTATGAGACTGACGCGCTGCCGACTGCGCTAAGGAAGCATGTTATGCCTGACACAAAGTGTGCGGAACTTGACGGCCTCATGCATTTCCGACGAACGAATTCTGGCTTCGGCCAAACATGGGCGATTTCGGTGGCGGATCTTTCTGCCGGCGATGGCCATCCGATCCACAGATTCCCCCCAACTCCGCAAGCCTTGAATTATTTGCCCATAAACCTCAAATTTTATTAGCTAGATATTTTGCCTAGTTAAAAATACCACTTGGACTACTATTTCCTAATTTAAGTTGATTATTTTGAAGTTTTTATTGGCACTTATTTTTATTTGTTGTCCCTAGATCTTGTATCTTTACTATAGAAAATTATCTTACCACTACCTTTATCACTCGCCCAGCAAATGATGACGTGCCTGCAACATTATTTATTTCGAGATCAGAATATCGCAACTGGATCGAAGCTCAAGAGACATAATACAACTGCAAGTTTTATAATAAAACGAAAACTGAATGTGGACGCAAAGAGAAGAACGAAGAGTATCTTCAAAATGGATACACACCTCCTCCACCTAGTCAAAAGCACAGCAGAGGAAGAGAAGCATTCTACTTCAATGAAGTAAACCTTTCAAAAAATTTTATTGTAAACATAAAAAACATTTGTGTGATACTTATTAGATGACTTCTACTTCTGCTTTGTGTATAATCCATCTGCGATAGTACTACACGTGCCAACGGGCTGGTCCTCCTCGTGGAACGAACTCATTTTGTTGCAATTACTAAGTAGGATTTACTGCCTTTATCAACCAAGACAGTGAAAACAAGGACATAATCACAGTACAATACCGGTGTAAGCATACTGGTCATGAACCTGGCAGCAACATAGATACAACATCCGATACACTCCCTCGCTTTGTGATGCAATTCATTCAAGAGCAAGTGGAGAAAAGTCTTACCTGAAGAAATATCAAACATATGCTTCGTCTCGACAAAGATGTTCTTGATAAAATCTTGGTTGACGAAACATATAATAACATACCTCAATCCATTCGAGTCAATTATCTCCATGTCTATTATGCAAAAGTGCATCTTCGACGTCAATCCCAACTTGATCCTTTGATGGCAATCAGTCTTGGTAAATGGGGTGACAAAATAGAATAAGAGAAAGGACATTTTACTTCAAAAAATCTTGATAGATATGAAGAGGGAATGTTCTTTTTCACGTTCATGTCACAATGGCAATTAAAGGTACAACAATCGATCCAAATGGATATACATTATACACGTACCTAATCATATATATATTCCTTGTTATATAGCAATTGAAAGAGGACAGAGACCTTGTTTGTCTTGATTCAACCCATAAGACTTGTGTGGATGGTGCCAATCATGACTGTTATCTTTATACACTTATAGCAAGATGCAGGACTACCGGAAAGGGAAGCTATTGGCGTGGATGATCACAAATTTACAAGCTTAATATCCTATTTTGTATTGGCTTCAATGGCTGAAGGATGAGCATGAATATATACCATCCTGTGTTATGATCGACGATCCTGATACAGAAATTATTACTATTAATAAGGCGTATAACTATGTAAATGATGATCTGCCCATTAACACATTTACTGACAAAGTGTAGATACTTATCTGCCACTGGCATGTCCTTAGAGCATGGAAGAAGAACATTCTTTCCAAACTCACCGCAAAACCGTCCACTCCATTGAAGACTCTGAAGGAGAAGAAAGACATGCGTGAACATGCACTTTCCCTAATGATGAATATGATGAAAGCTGAGGTACCTACGGATTTCGATCTTGAACATGAACGATTCGAAACTTGGTCCATTGATAGTGAGGATGAATGGGAAAGTGCTCGTTTGTATTTGTACTTTGAGAGGGAGTTTCTTCCTAAACGTGAGAAATGGAGCCAAGCATGGCGCAGTGTAAGTTTTTGCTTCATCTTATATTTTCATGTCATTTTTTGACGAATTCTGTTACTTACCACGAATATAAAAGCACCATCATCACATAAACACAAACAACTACATAGAGAGCTGGCATCGTCACCTCAAAGAAGTTTACCTACCAAGCTTGCGAAGACAACGTGTTGACGTGCTTGTCTATATCCTTTGGAGCCATGTTCTTCCAGATATAATGCAAGATCATATTTGTATGGTAGCCAACTTTAGGCTTCGTACAATAAACAAGGCAGAAAGAATGAGACTTGCAAGAGTCAATGAATTGAACGGTAAGTATCTCTTTCGCCTTTTAATATAATATTATTTCATATATACTATTATACAAACCTTTTTGTGCACATTATAGATGAAGAAGCCGCTGCCAAAGTTGTTGGTCAAGAAGGGAACGTTTACAAAGTACTTTCTTTCACTAACCCGGAAGAAAGTACTACATATGATGTTTCGGTCAATATCGACGAACATTATCTTGTGTCGTGCACTTGTGTCTATTACCAGACAAACGGTTCACCATGCAAGCATATGTATGGTATGTAAATACATGAAGGACTTGAGCGATCATTAACCTTTGTTTATAAAAAGATCAATCGTGTCCTTGGAATCAGTTTGATCTGTCTACTATCACCACCATCATCATCATCATCATCATCGTCACAGCAAGAGCAACAGCCAATACAACAACCACAACATAGCATCATGGAAACTGATGAAGCTGCATCTACAGCATCCGAAACTCTTTCTGAAGAAGCTATGGATAGGTAAAATATAAGAAAAATTATCAGATTAATAATAGTACTTGAAATAATGCTTATGTTTTTGTAGATTTATGGATTTCTTTGAACGACTGAAGATTGAAGTCGAAAAAACAAAAACAAAAAAACGCGTACCTGTTCCTGTTCTTGGCCAACTTGCAACAATGTTCAACGATCAAACAAACGAGTTGAAAAGCTGGAACAGCTCAAGAACCGGTCCTTCAGAACATCAGCCTCGCCATTAAAAGTATTTTATAATTATCAACGTTAATATTAAGAAGTTAGATGTGTGGCATAGTCGTGAAGGTTTTTGTTTTGGTGAGATATGTGAGAGACAGAAAGAAGAAAAAACAATCGGCAAAAGAAATTACGTCACAAGATTTTGTTAGATTTAAATAGGGTTGATTGGTTGCTGAGCAAGAATGAGCGGCAGCCAATGGAAACTGAGGTTTATGGGCGAACAATTCAAGTTTTCGCCCCAACTCCCCACAATTCTTCTCGCACCCCCCATCTGGGGATTATCATACTTCTTTTTCCCTTTCTGTCAGTTCCCTTTATTTTTCTTATTTCCCTTAGCTCTTTTTCTGTAAATAATTCTGTCATTTCCTCTCGCGTCATTTTACGTTCCTTCAACTCTAAATCGTGCCGGCCATAGGCGCCGAATATTATTTCTTCTTTATGCTTCTTTTAATGGGACCCATCCCTTATATTTCTATCCGTCCTTATTTTTCGTATTATACTCTCTTACATACTCATGCTACCTGCCCTGTGCAGTTTATATTATTCTCTATTGTCCTTTTTCCCTCGTTACCCTCACCTTGTTACCATGACCCTGTAATTTCATGGCCCCTCTTATTTTCCGTCGTACTCCCTCTCTTATGTTTCCATCCGTTGTATAGACATTGCTATATCCATTTCCCTATTTTTCCGTCTTCTACTCCGTCCAAACTACCCGATAGAGATCGTTGTCCTCTGTGCCTGGCGTTGTTCTCGGCCGAGTGCGCCCAGTTGACAAGGTGTATAAAAGGGGATTAACCCTATCATAAAATAAAGATTAAGCATTTTCAGACATACATTCGTGGATTGACAATTGACACCAGAAGTGGAACTTGCTGTTATTGTAATCGTGTTTCTGTGTATTTGTATTTCGCGTTCATCGTATCCCTGACTCCTTTTATTTTCTGAATTCTGTTTATTTGTATTCTACCACATATCAACCTTATTCTTCTGAACCCTTTTTACCTTTTCCCCGTTTTTTTTATACTACCTTTTATCCTTTTCCAAACACCACATGTGTAATGCTTGACACATTGTGTGTGAGGTTTTCCAGCCTGATTCCCTTGGCAGACAGAAATCGAAGGCACATGACTTTTCGAGGATGGATGGCTCCTCGAGCAGGGCAAGAAATGGCTATATGTGTATCCGACTTACTGTTTTTCTATATTTTCTCACATACTTCTTTCCCCACGCTTAGTTCCCCTTATTACCTAAAGATATCTCCCTATCCATTAATCCCTACACAAAACTCCCTTTATTATTATTTTTATTATTATTATGTCATATTAGAGCTATTATTGATATTTCAGCTAATGAGCAATATAAGAACTAATCTAGTTTATAAGGTTCCCAACGTAGTACAAACCGCAAACTCAGGTCACACATAGCGATGCCTCCTAGCTATTGTCTGCAAAAACCAGGTTCATTTTACTGTATTTAGTTCATGAGAAATCGCAGTTTTAAAAAGGGATATACAGTATGTTTATTAAAATTAGAAAAAATTTATAATTAATTTCTTTTATGGGTATACTGATTTAAAATTGCAATTAATCTACTAATATTATCCTTAGAAACATGCAATTTACAATTCTGAAATTCTTAGAGGATTGCGAGTCGAATAGTAAGCTTTGTTCTTTTTTATAAAAGCTTTGTGTAACGCTATCATCATCTAAAGTTGACTAATACTTTAAAGTCATATATTTCTTTATAAAATAATGCTAAAGTTATAAAACAGATACCAGTATGTAGCTGGTAATTAGGGCAATCTGGCGATACAAAATTTTTTATCTTATAGCAGACATTTTAGGCAGAGTGGATATAAATATTAGTCTGACTAGGTTTGAATAAAAGATAAATAGTATATAAATAAAAGAGGAAGTTGATGTAAATAAAAGACACACTAGACATAATTAAAAATCTAACTAGACATAAATGAAAGTTAGTAGAGACTTCAATAAAGTTTATAAATAGTGATGTTCTAGTCTAATGACTAGGAATATTTATGAGAATAAAGTTTTAATTTGAAGTCTCTACTGACTTTCATTTATGTTAAGTTAGATTTTTATTCATGTCTAGTTTGTCTTTTATATACATCAACTTCATCTTTTATTTACGTCCACTTTGTCTTCTATTTATGTTCAATCAGACTAATATATATGTCCACTCTGCCTAAGATTAAATCCCTTCTGCCAAATTAAAAGCTCAAATGTCTGCTATGAGATGAAAAATCCTGTATATACTTTATAATATGCATATAATATTTACTATTATCCTTATTTTACTTCTTTTTTTTCTCCTGTTTTTACTCTCACTTATCAGTTACTACTATTAATGTTATTAAATAAAGAGCACGATCTCATATATGTATAGCTAAATATAAAAATCAAAATTTTTGAAAAACTTTCTATATTATAGGAAAAAGCTAATATGAAACTGATCTTGATGTACCAAACTTCAAATGCTTTGTTCTCGCCTTCTACTGGACGCTAAGCCACAAAATTAACACTACCTGATAGATCACGAGTCAATGTTCTTCTATATTAATTTGGGGCCCCAATGGTATATGTGATCACAGAAAACTGGTTTGGCTCTTATAATGTACGATAACTGATATTTCCCTGTTGATATTCAACTATATCATTACTTATGGTAGAAACTATGAACAATTCCAGCCCATAGATGGTTATTATATTTCCCTTGTCACCATAGCTGCCCTCCTCTTATTATCATTACAAACTATATTTCTGTTTTTCACACCGTATATGATCTCGCGCCATATAAAAGAAAAGGGCCGAGAAATAAAGAAGAGGCATCTAGAGTTTTTAGACAAAAAGATTGGACGAATTGATTTGTGAAGAGTGTGGATAGCCGCCCTATTTGATTTGTATTTCTTTTATTATATTATCAACTTCCCCTTTTATTTTACCTACTATCAACCCTAGTTTTCTTGAACCCATTTCCCTACATTGGAGAATAAACAATATCTATAAATTTTATAGTAAACTGTAAATTTATAATATTTTATTATTCTGTCAAGCGTTCTAGTAAAATTCTAATTTCATTGAATTTTATCTGAACTGGGCGTCGTCATTCTTCTTAGCCTGTTTTTTCTTAAATATAATAGTTGAAATTAATTCTAGTGGTTGAGAATTTTATAAGGTTTGAGAATTTGGTTTTTTATTTAATAAATAAAATAATATAATTATTTATGATTTATTTAAAATGATATTATTTATAGTTTTTTATTTTTTTGCTATATTATTGAAGACATAATACTAAGACTCACCTTCCATCTACCCTGATATTTACCCAAAACCTTGTTGTAACCCTTCTCTGTTGTATCATATTCTACCCTTTTGCCCTTACCTATTTCCTCTTTTACCTTTTCTTACATACACCTTTTCCGTCAGCTCGAAACACCACACGTGTCATGCTTTTTTAGAAGCTGATAATAAGATAAGACAACAATTTGTGTGCTGGATGATAATAATGTATATATGCATGGAGGAGGAGAAAGAAGTTTAAGAAGAAGAAAGAAAATACCATTATTTTGTATATCTCTCTATACTATTGTATTTAAGACTCTATATAGAAAGTTTGTAGAACATTTCATGTTATTGTGTAAATAGTAGTACAGTAACGTATAAAGCATATATAGATATAATATAATTTAAAAAATATTTTACTTTATTTTTATAATTATTTATAAGAATTAGATAAAGAAGGCATATATAATTAGCTTCAGGAGGCAATCTTATTTGACATTATAGTAGATAGTGAGATAAAGATTATTGATAAGTTGATCATGAAGTGAAAATGTATGATAGATAAATATATAGTCCGTAGTGAATAACCTACTACTAAGTTAAAGAGTAGCTCTAGCTAGTAGGTTAGTAAGATGAATAAACAATTACAATAAAATATTATATTAAATTATATATAGAAAAAAAATATAATTAGAAACTTAATATGAAAATTTTATAATTCTTATTTATGTTTTAGATACTTTAAGAAAATGTTTAAATATATATTATTATATAATACATAATTTATATTTATTTAGTTTTCAAAAAATTATTAAATATTTTTATCATTTTAAAAAATAAATTCCAAAAACATATTATTCATTATGAACAAAAATTTGTAAAATAAAAACATAAATGATTTTAATAATTGAAAGTAGCGGAATGGTAATGAGCAAATCCCTCCTAACATGAGGAGCTTGCCAACGAAATGTTCTTGATTTTGATATGAAGAGGTGATGGTCGTTGGGTATGTTCAAGCCATCACGATTAATATAAACTTCCTTTTTTTATATTAGAATTTATATTTAGTGTTTAGTATTTATTCATCTAATAACTATGCTTCCTAGGGGTCGCAATTGGATGGGTCAAAACATGGGTTGATAGGTCAAGACTGATTTCGATATGATGAAGGAAGTATCAATCAACCTGAACTTGAGTACTGGAAGTACAAAACTCCATATATATATACATAGCTCTCCAAGATGATGGCACATAAATTCCTAGCAGTGCTAGTAATATCTATGTTTTGTGTGATTTATCTTAAAGGTAAAGGGTTTTATGCCATCACAAAAGAATTGGCTTGGGCTCATATGTATTAAAGAAAGCATAATGGTTATAGTATAGTTGAAAATCAACTTCCCTATATGCTCCTAGTCCTTTTCTCTTTCCCTTTTCTTTTCACTTCTTCCTTCTTCCTTCGTTTTTTTTTTCTCAATTCCTTTTCAGTCTTCTGTCAAATCTCATCTCTTACTGCTAGGGGTCACAATCTGACCCGCGGGTCAACGGGTCGGGTTGATGCTTTTCTGACCCACAGGTCGACCCATCCAACCCTTGACCCGACCTGTTGACCTGTCGTGACCCGTGTATACACATAATATATATGAAGTACTTATATTTAAGTAGTAAATCTTCTTGTTGGGAAACATCATTAGTTGTCAATATGTCTGCTATAGAGCTATAGCATAAAACATACTTAATTCTTTTTATTGTGGGATTATACTTTATATTCAACAGTATGGGATAAGTAAGCTATAAGCAATATATATGATAGGAGTAAAGAAGTAGCAATGGAGGCTAGGTTACATCTAATGAATCTGCTGCAAATCTATTGGTTCCAATAGCATCTAGTCCTCAATGGTTTTATAAACTTGTTCAAATTCATATATTGAATTATAAAAATTTTGATTTTGTCTAGATAAATATAAAAATAAATTGAAAATTGAAAATTAATATTTAAAAAAACAAAAAGTATTCTAGATTTAATAGAATTATTTATTATTTTTTAAGATAAAAAGAAAATGGTCTGCTTAAACAAATATCTTCCATTTGATAAGTTAAATTTAAAAAATAATATTATAATAGAATTAAATGAAATAATAAAAATAGAATTAGATAATAAAATAGATATAATAATTATTACATATATTAATAAAACAATTAAAAATAAAATTGGAGAATTATTTGATTCTAATCATTTTATATATAAAAATATAGAAAATAACTTTTGCACTTATAAATATAGTAAAGGTAAAAATGAAGGGATGATTTGTTGTAAAAAGATAACAGCAAAAGGAAATAAAGATAAATTTGTATGCACTAAACATAACCCTGATCATATTCCTGAAAGAAGAAAAAGGAAAAAAATAAATATTAAAGGTTTATTTGAACCTAAGGTTCAACAAAATATAAATATTTGGCTAGATAAACCTTTTGATAAAATTAATAAACTAAAGAATAATAAGAAAAAAATAATTAAAAAATTAAAGAAAAATAAAAAAATTAAACATATATATTTTGGAAATATTAGGCAACTTGATTTAAAAAACATTATGGATAAACTATTAATAAAATAGTTTTATTTTGTTATAGTAGTCTATTTTTAATAAAAAAATCAATATATATAGAGTATCTTATTTTTTTTATTGTTAATCATTTTATATCATATAGGCCTTTTAAAATTAATTTTTTTTAATTGATAAACATTTTATCTCATGATAATTATTTAATGCAATAACTTTCTTCTAGGTTATAAATTAGCAAGTAGTTTATAAAATTATATGATATAACAATATATGGTCTAGTGTCTAATAGTGCAATAAGAATATACAATAGAGGGTGGCAGTAAGAGACGCGATTTAACAAAAGACAGAAAAGGAATTGAGAAAAGAAAATCGAAAGAAGAAGAAAGAAGAGAAAAGAAAAGGGAAAAGGGAAAAGGATAAGGGGCATATAGGGAAGTCGCTTTCAACTACACTTTAAAAATATTATGCTTTCTTTGAAGCATGTGAGCCTAAGCGATTTCTTTTGTGATGGCACAGAACCCTTTACCTTTAAGAATAATCACTCAAAACGTAGATGTTGCTAGTACTGCTAGGAATTTGCGTGCCATCATCTTAGAGAGCTATATATATATAGAGTTTTGCACTTCCAGCGCTCAAGTTCAGGCTGATTGACACTTCCTTCATCACTACATTGAAATCAGTCTTGACCTGTCAACCCGAGTTTTGACCCGTCGGGTTGAATGGGTCGGGTCGGGTCGGGTCAGTGTTTTCTTGACCCACGGGTCAACGGGTCAGACCCTTGACCCGACCCGACCTGTCCAATTGCGACCCCTACTTACTGCTACCCTCTATTGTCCGTTCTCACTATACTATTGCTACTTCTTTACTCCTTTTACATATATTGCTTATAGCTTACTTATCCTTTACTCTTGAATATAGAATATAATCCCACAACAAAAAAAAGAATATAAGTACACTTAAGTTACAGTTCTATAGCAGACATATTGACAACTACATCCTATAATATAATGATGCTTTCCAATAAGAAGATTGACTACTTGAACACAAGTACCTCATACATATTATATGTATACACGGGTCACAACGGGTCAACGGGTCGGGTCAAGGGTTAGACGGGTTGACCTGTGGGTCAGAAAAGCATCAACCCATCAGATTGCGACCCCTAGTCAACCACATGGTTGAATAAGGAGTAATAGGCATAGATATTCTAGATAGAAGTATGATGTAGATCAATACTTAGACGATAGCTAGCCCCCTATTGCTCAACATATACATAAAGACAGGATCCTGAATTATATGGATCCCTATTGTTTAATCCTTTGATATATCTGAGTCTCACCTTATTTTTTGATTCACACTGTCTACCCATTCACGTTCCCAATTGTAAGTATCTGGGCCGACACTGTTACAGTCAAGCTCAAAGATAAGGACAAAAAGTAAATTACTAGAGAATTACCATTCTTCTTGCATATTTCATTCAATAGTAAGAAAAAAGAGCCAATAGTTTGCATATTTTATATTGGCTATTGACTTGCTGATACTGTAGCTTAGCTCTCGCTGTTACTGTTGGTCTTATATGAGACATAGAAACTAAGGCCATTTGAATCTAGATGGCAGCTAATATGAAACAATGAACCATATTATCCATATTGCGCTTTACCAGCGCGCGGCTGATGTTTGACATTTTAAAAAAAGACGGTGCGTTTCTGATATATTTAGTTTCTCTCTCTTTTTCTCCACCTTCCTCTTTTATAATCCCATTACAATGTCAGATTTCACTCCTGCTCTACTAACCGAAATTATTGAACTCATCTTCTCCTATCTAGATCAGAAAGTTCTGTGTGGAATGTCCAAGAGCTTGTCTCCCCTGACTCAACACCATTCCTGAACACGCGACGACTTTATGGCAGCAACTAGAGATCTCTGGCACATAATGGGGACTACACAACGTTGCATTGGTACAATGTCTTGGTGCTTACGTTTAAGCCATACCTATCAATAACAAAAGACACGAAATGCGCTGAAACACCTCAAAACGTACAACTGTAGTAGAATCCGCACGCTCAGTAAAAAACAAACTGTGTATTATTATACGCATCTATACTGCTCTAGTATGGCGTCGGGAAGACACAATCGTCACTGATACTATAGGAATACTCTTATATTATATCCTTGATAAGTAGCTATCAACAATAACTTAGACAATGAACACAGACAGCGGCCATATGTATTTGCAATGATCAGTTACTTCCAATCGCGCTTAAATCGTTTGCAAACATATTGAACGAGCTTGCGCTTACCTCTCTTTCTCTCTCTCTGCCGACATTTCGCTGACAATGCTACTGAATACGCTTCTTACTTCAATACGGCTTTCAGCTACATTTAGCGCTGCACAATTTTCAGCTATCACACTTGAACAAGTCGATATCAAAAACAGACATACGGTCCTACTAAAACATTGCAACCTGGCATGTTTACTGCTCGACAATGTGTTCAACTATAGATATCGAATTCGATCTTTACTGCAGCGCTGTTCGCGCCTCAGATATTTGCTGTTTACACACAACCAAAACAGGAATAGCATACAATATGCATGAAGCGCTCCATATCTGTCCCGTTGATCAGTATATCATGTGGAGTAACTATGATGGTGAATATATAATAGAGAAGGAACGGTTACAACTGTCGTGGAGTACGACTAGACATGATGATGGTGACAACTACAGCAACAACAACGTAACAGGTACGATCCGCAAGCAAGTACCTTCTGGTTATGGCTATCGGGAATACATACCGACATCAACAATACGCTTACGCCTTTCTCATGTTGTTCCCATGGATATGCAGATGAGCAACCTCTTCATGCGTATATGTTTTACACAGCTGAGAACGTTGGAGCTTATCTGGTATACATAGATTATGGATGATTTATGGGAAGAATTTTCCGTACGCAGCATCAAATTGAGCATCTCAGCATCAAAGTACAAATGAAACAACAACACGCATGAGCCTTATCACTCATGCTCTCAGCTCACTATCCTGCCTCAAGCAGCTCAAATTGATCCACGGTACTCTCAATCCCAGAAGCCATATACTCTTGGACTTGGCATCACTTACACACCTACAACATCTTGATCAAGTGGAGCTCTTGTACGTTTCCGTTTCAAGCGAGGTTTACTCCACTTGGCCGAAATAACCCGACTGCGTGAAATGAAGCTTGGCAAGGTATTCACTTATCGACACGGCATTCTTAAGGATCGATATATACGCTACACACAGAAACTTGTAGGGACAGGCAAGATCAGCACTCTAGGCTCAGTGCTGTGGTTGGCGTCACTGATCTTATGCTTGGGCACCTGTCCCAGATTGAAAGTTTGTCACAGTTACATGTCTCATACAACGAAAGAATCACTGACATGGGTATCGATGCGTTCCGTAGCAGTACTGCTGGAGTTCGCAAACAGCTCAAAGTGTCACGTTTTTAAGGAGCTACTCTACTCCAGTCTACTAAGAGCAATGAACACGATGCAAGAAGTAATTGCTAGCATATAGCATATCATTTATCTCTTCTCTCTATTACACAATAACATCTTTGCATTGTCATGATAATGAAACTACAACAATCAATGGGTCAGTCTCTTTCACAACAACGTAATTAAACAACTATACTAGCTCACTTTATTAGATTACTTACTACCGCGTGCTACACAATGATGGTACCGTGGGAGTACGCGATACTTTGTTTTCCTTAAGTGCTTATGTATATTGCTTATTTTACCAAGTGGTCCTGCTCTAAATTGAGCCATATGGTGCCTTCAATTACCATAAAGTAAGAATTAATGATTATATATTCCTGTTAATCGTTTTTCAAAAAAATAAAGCGAGAAGGAAAGATAAAACGTTAGAATTGCCGGGAAGACAAAAAAAGTGGAAAGGCGGTGAGGGTGTGTTTTATTGTGCAACTAATCTATGGAAGTTGATAATGTGGGAAAGAAGAAGGAGAAATAAAAGAAAGTATGTATGGATAATATACAGGTAGTAAAGAAAAGGAAGAAAAATAGTATTTAAATGAAATTGAGTTCATAAATAAGCTCATTGCCAGTAACAGGATCATCCATGACACAGTGGATACTGTTGTGTGCATCTGGCTTCAGACATCTGATATTATTACCGGTAATGATTTGTGCCACATTGCCCTGCAGGAATAATAAGTTATTTGTTCTGATTCACTCCATAACCGCATAGCCATCCTCACTTACAGTATCAATATGTCTCACTTCGACAAAAGTTGGATCAAAGGCAATGATATAAGGGAAGCGGAATGCAAATGAGACAGGGTTGCCTTCCCAGCAGATCATCCAGTCTTCTCGAACGCGCCTGCCCTTCTTGTCAATGTAGAAAGCAATTTCTAGTAGTAAACAGATAATACAAGGTATTCGTTAGTACTGCAAGTGGAAATTTGGACCTAGTGTAACAATTACCGTTGTAACATAGTAAAATGTTGCCATCATGACGAAACATGGTGATTGGTTTCAAATTTTCACGCTGAAGTATCGATTGGTGACGAGTGTCGCTAGGATCCAAAACACCTAATAGCAACGAAGATAAAAGCCAATGCATAAGATTTTTTTAAAACAGAAATATTGAGTTAGTCGATAAATGCTATACATACTCTGGACCTCGGTGGATGCAAGATCAACCATCTGAAAGCCTTTGGGACAGCCCACGCAAATGATATTTCGGAAAAATTGGATAGACGATGCTACGCCGGGTATATAGCTTCAAGCAATTATAAAGGTGGATTAGCTTTTTTCGTGCTCGTAACTACTGAGTGGGATTGTAAAAAACGTCGATAAACTTACAGATCTTTATAGACTTTAAGTGAATCCTGTGGACCGCGTATCAATCTGCCGAGATGATGCTGCTGTGGTTCCAGAGCGCGGATCGTCGACGTCATGGCATTCTGACGTACAAAGCATACCAAAGTTTTCTCAGCAGCAGATGACCGTTGAATCTTTCCAATTTTGAAGAACGATACATGACTGTTGATCTTGCGACCCGCATTGCCGCGTCGATTACTGCTGCTGCTTCGTCCGCTGCCAGCAAGTTCAGGATCCAGAAGAAGGGTATCCAATGGATAAGCATAAAGCACTTTATCCGCAAGCACCAGCAAGAGCCGATTTGCTCCATTTTCGAGCACATCAATTTGAGATACTTTCTCCATTGCCAAGATCCGAACAAAGCTGTTCTTTCTCTTGACATAAACGCCTTGATCACTGCCGAATACCAACGATTTCCCGCCATCTATATTATGTCTTTTAGCGATAGACACTTTACTTGTCACCTTACTAGGTCAGCTTAATAGACATACTCAAACAGATTACTTACCATATCCTGCGGCACAGCGAACCTTGTTAAACGCAGTAAAGAAGTCGCCATTGATAGGAACTAACTCAATAATCTTGTTCTTTTCCATAAACGCCTGCTGCTGGCTCTGGATCTTAACAATCCACTGCCTGCGGATCGCCATCGTTGCGGCAAAGAGAGTAATTGGAGCCGTTCCGTGTTTGCCAAGGTGTGAGAAACATAATGGATAACCAGATTTGCTACCACTATTGGTGTTGGTGCTAGCTGAAGGAGATGGCGGAGGAGGCGTTGCGGCTGTAATGCTATCCATACTGCCGACAGACGTAAACGAATCTTTGCTTGTGCGACTGTATGATGGTAATATTGAGCTAGAGCGCTTCGTTAGATCCGGGAATGACACAGAAAGTAAAGCAAGAGGAATTGGCTAGATGCACAGAGTGAAAAAGATGGAAAAAAGAGTAGTAGTGTCAATTTTACGGTAGTATTCTTTTGTGCTCACATATATATATATATATATATACCTTGCGATACAGTTTATAGTACTCGGTGTTATTGGCAAACTTCTGCTTGGTGATCACGAGATAGTGATCCAATAAAAAGAGAAGCATATCTGATGACTCTGAGCCAGATCCCTTCTTTTTCAATGCGCCCTTAAGAACCAATTGTCGATCCTCAGCCCTTAGTCCCAGGTCCTAGCAGCAAACAAATAGAAAAGAAGCATGTATGTTTACATAAGAGTCACAAGGCACGTATATTGATAAACGCAAAGATGAAGTAATCAAATAGCATACTTACCACCATATCAGCCTGTCGATGATTTACCAAACGTTGCTCCAACAAATATATATTATGCCGGCTTTCAGTCTTGCCCGTCTCACGGTTGACAGCTGTTAGAAAATTACTGATGATCTTCATTGCCTTGGATAGATTTTCTTGATCTGGATGATCTTCGGGTGTATGTCGTAAAATTTCACGCAAAAGTAAATTATATCTTCCTAACCGCGTTGTTGGTTTGGTAAGATACCCGTTCAACTCCAATTTACGTGATTGCTTCAATCGCTCGGTTTTCTACACGTATAATGGCAGTGCTACTATCAGTATAAAGTGCTTTCTCTTTGTTCTTGAATCACATCATCGGATATTTCATGAGGTTTTCTACCTGAACGAATTTGGCGAATTCAGAATTTGTGGACTTTTCTGTTTCAAAAATATGCTTGCCAATAACTTGATGGGCACCATATCGAACAAATGGTTCAAACTTTGCAGTGTATGTAACCATCACTTCACCTATTTGCTGTACGTCTGGACGTATCATCTGTCGTTTCAACAGAGCCTGTAGCAGTTCGGAATTGACCCTGTAGACTTCCATCACGTTCCAAAACACTTGCTCGACGAACTCTTGACGGTCGCTTAGATCATCAGAGATGATAGGCTCGTCTAATAAGGGATCAATCCAATACTGATCATATCCCTCAAGGGTGAGTCTAATTTTGACAGCTAATGGATTGGGATTTGCCTAGCCAATAGATCATGTGGAAGAATATACCTTTTTAAGATAAAGCAGATCATTGACAAAATCTCTTTCAGTATAAATGAGTTCATATATGTTCTCTTGGCGGCGTATTTCTTGTTTGCTCATCGTTTCAACCAACGGTTTGGGAACCGTGTAAACCCAAAGACGTTCCTCCTTAATTTTTTATAAAAAAGGGTAACCATGGTATAAAATTAGCATGCATAGATTTTTATAAAAAAAAAAGAGAACAAAAAAAAGAACCAGTCTCCCCCTCTCCTCACCGCCCCTATCACGAAAGGGAAAGCAGAGAATATGCTATTATTACTATTGAATACCTCTTCCGCAAACAATAAAGAAGTATTACTGCTTGATCGGCCATGTTGTGGTCGTCTAGTGGAACGAGCTTGCTCTAAGCGTCTAGGGCATGATACGCTGTAGCAAAGTTTATCACGCGTACATGTGGACGAATAACAATCGGTCAAAACCGTGAAAACGGCATTAGGCGTGCCTACATCACAGCTATTGTTATTTGGAGCATCGTTTGCAAAGTTGACACTCGAAAGGTCTTCTGTGAAGTCGTCGTCATGCAAAGTGGTTGCCGGGCTACAGGGTGGCATGTCGTCGCCGACGGCGGTGGTGGTCGATGGGGTCGAATTGAACTGATATAACTCGTGACTTGAGTCGCGTAACCGATGTTCATAGCTCACATCATGGAAGAACTTTTGGGCATCTAGCGAGCGACCCAATAATAGTGCCAAGTTGCGATCTGTGGTCTTGATTATGTATGCAAGTTTATCCTAAAAATAAAACAGATTGGTTTTTTAAGCAACAGGAGCCCAAAAAGAAACGGCCCGAACGCTTTTCCGACGACCGACGACTATGACGGATGACGACGTAGGACAAAGGGAAAAATCGACAACAGGAAGAGCAACACAAAAGGAGTAATAATAATAGTAATCATAGCACATCATCGTAAGATATTAAATTTAGTAGCAAATTAGAGTTATACATACCACCGCCTCACGCCCATCAAATGCATTCGAGTATTCAATGTTATCCTTGGTCTTGGTGCTGACAATGACACGTTCGCGAAATGCTTCGGATACTTTGGATAAAAGTGCTGGGTATACGATCGGTTTCCGGTCCTTAATACTCATGGCTGCTGCACCTGCTGCTGCCGCTTCGGATTGGAAGTGATACTGATGAAGATGGTATTGTTGTTGCTGTTGGGTCGGTGACGATGACGATGACGAGGACGATTGCTGTTGCTGCTGGTGCTGGTGCGATGCTTGCGAGCCTTTTTGTTGTGCAACGTGCTGCTGCTGGTTATTGCCAAATGAAAACGACAAGGAGCGTTCACCA
>NW_026516909.1:0-25158 GCF_025766255.1 Zychaea mexicana | reverse complement strand
CTTTCTGCTCCGTACAAGCGTTCCACACCACGGCAAAAGGACAGCAAAAGCGTACTGGCTTCTTCGATCTCATCCATAGTGATTGATGGTTTGACTAGCAGTCGACAGGCATTTACAAACTGCAGCCAATGTTGAAGGAGGTGGCGGGGGAGATGGTTTTGCAAAACAAATGGCGAGTACACAATACACCACGATTTCCAATCATCAGCAGTCATGAAGGAGAAGCCAGCTTCTATCTTTCGCTTCAAGGAAACGTAGTCGGGGGGGAGCACAATGCTGTCGGCCAACACCTGCATTTCTCGAAGGTCCTGCCTCGTCAAGTCGCCATTCTCGATCCATGTCTTTGTCATACGCTTTGCTGTCCCGAGGAACAGGTTATGCATCGGATCAATGATCGTACAGCGAACAGGGTCAAAGTATTCAAGGCGGTGCAATTCTGACCATCGAGTTCCGGTGTCGCGTTCGATTTCTCGGCGAGCAGCAAGTGTGTCAGCTTGCCGCCATTGTTCGGCGTCATGGCGATTGCTTTCGCGTGTCCGCAGCTCCCATTCCTCCATTTTGAATCCTGAGTAGTCGATGTCTGTTGTACCAGGAAATACGAAAAACTGGCGAGCGCATTTATGGCAAGCACAAGTGCTAGCATGGGAAGTGAACCTACCGGTTTTTCTGGCAGCAGGTATGTCACAAGCATTGAGTAGTAGGGCCAAACGTACTTGTGCTCCCTCTGGATGCTCGTTCGTTCCAACTGTTTTCCAATCATACCATTCAAGCAAATCATCGACCATTGGGCGCAAGTAGTGGTTCATGTCGGATGTGCTTGGCTCTCGCGGACCTGGCATTACTCCAATGAGTATAACATTCTCCGTTTTGTAACGCTCAGACCGAGGGAGATTATTGACGGTCAAATATAATGCACCGCATGAGTATGTCGAATTCGTGAACAGGCCGAACCAGTCAACATTGAGCGTCAACAACAGCGAACGAACCTCTGCGGCAAAGCGACGACCAGCACGATCAGCAAACTCTCGCCACATGTCGCCATCATAAACGTCGTAAAATGTATTTGCGACACGTCTGCGATCGCGCCATGTTTCGATCATCGTCTCAAATCCCGGTCGTTTGAACAGTCGCTCAATACTCGCAGATAAGGGCTGGTAAGCAAATTCTTTGATTGGCGACAATCTATTGCCCACTGATCTGAACAATGCTCGGCCACATAGGCGACTGTAACGGATATCGTTATTTGTGCATGTACGTGGGCAATCTGGCGTCAAAAGGTAAATGCTATGGCATGTCGGACATGATACATAACGTCGTAAAGAATCAATTTGGGTAGCGATGCCGGTGATACGACGCAATGTGGCAAGAGAGAGAGGAAGATGGTCAGAAGATGGAAAAGGAAGATCTTCGAGAAGGATTGCACAAAACTCAATAAGCGTGCTCGACGTTCGTTCAGAGAGGAAGTGCAACTGGAACAGAACAAGGAAAACAAGGACAAGAACGTAGGGATGAGAATACCCTGGAAGCAAGGGTGTTTGTGGATGAAGGTAAGCAGCATCTTTAGAAGGATATGAGAAACTTTGAATGAGTGAAATAAAAATGGGTTTTCCAAAAAAAAAATTGCACACACCTTGTTCGTCAATGCTGGCTGTTTCTTCTTCATTCACATTGTCTGCTTCGACATCCCATTCAACATCTTCGGCATCGAGCAAACGTTCGGTGCCGCCAACACTGTCTCTGTCTTCCTCCACTCCAAAGACATTGTCCTCGTCAGAGAACGACAAACGACGACTCGCAGCAGCTATTATATACCGTTCAACCATTCAACAATAAATCATATATCCCTTCCTTGACACTACCCATCACTTATCTCAACATACCAGGAGAGGAAGAAGGAGCATCAATATCATGAATAGCTATTCATCCAACAATAAGTTATCTTACTCTCTTTCTATTATCGATCAATTATCTCGACATACCAAGAGAACGGGAAGTGGAAGGCTCATTCGAAACGTCATCACCAATATCCATTTCGTCAATATCCATATTATCTGATGCTTCAGATAAGGAAGGCTGTTTGCCTTCAAAAGTGGCTATGAGAGCGCTTACTGTGTTCATGAAACGTCTGGTTACTAAATAATGTCAGCACTTTGAACGCTACTATGAAACAAATATACCGTTGTGCGAGATTCCTTCTCTAGCCGAATTTACAGCACGCTGAGTGTGCTGCTCTCTTTGTATACGAGTAACCTCGCGAAAACCGAAAATGCTGCTTCTGAAACATTCCGGACAAAAGCATTCGACCCTTTCTGGATTATAATCCATGATGGGAATGCAATGAGGACGAAGAACAACAAATTGGGACGATTCCATTTTTTATTTTCTTCCTTAAATTGACCCCCGCTGTTGTCCCTTACTCGCTTATGAATGGGTCTTTCCTCCTGCTACTACTAGGATCAAGAAATCCTTTTTATACTGTGTTACATATTATGTTTATACGTCCGCCGCATTGTTGCGTTGTGCTTGTGTATAAACTTCATGTAAAAAAATATATAATGCAGATACATATACGGAATACAATATCACACAAGCTTTTCTTCTGCATGAAGGAAGGAGCAGTAAGATGCGTCATTTTGCATAGAATCGGGGACAGTGTTGCTGGAAGCCATTTTTATAGGGGGTGTTCACATAGGGTAAGATGAAATTGTAAAAAAAAAAGTGGGGATGTAACCCCCCAACAACTATTTTCTAAAAGCAAAGTAGCCAGAAACCATAGCATTGCTCTTAGCACTCTCATGCATTAGCGCGCTTTTTAGTTACTGTTATGGGATAACCTCGAATGCAGATCAGGTAGTTGGTGCATATCTACTAAATTTAGTCTATACAACCTGGTTAGTTTTTTCCTTGGTACCCCAACAGCTTGCCACCACATGTCAAGCTGTTTTCTAACCACTTGACATTTGGTTTTTCGTGCGGTGCGGTAGGGGGGCTTTACCCCCCACCCGGGGTCTGGGGCAGAGCCCCAGTAAACTGGTCCCTGGAGGACAGATGCTGACACGCAGCGAAGCGGAGGGGCTCACATCGTCCGGAAGCGAAGCAGAGGGACCAGTTTATTATTATAAATAAACATAGTTTGATGTTAGTATCAGTAATATTAGCTTAGGTATTAAAGAATAATAAAGTAGATAATCATTACCTTCATTAGTAGGGGGGTCCTCTGACTCGGCGGTTCATAGGGACCGCTGAAATTTCCCTGGCATCAGCCTCGGGTAAATATAGTTCCGGAGTAAATTCCCTGGCATCCTTCAGGAAAATTGATTACCCGGAAATACCAATACTACCATGCACCTTTTTTCGCGTTTTTTTTTAAAAACAGGTATTTTATAGGTGAGAAAAAGAGATGAATAAAGTTAAGAAAAGTTTGACAAGAAATTGAAAAAAGCAGAATATTCTATAATATAAGGTTTAAGAAAGAGATCATGGAAAGTGGGATTGTATACGGAAAAAAAGATGGAAACCATAGCTATGCATGTCGCGTGTTAGCATTTGTTTCGCGGTAAGTGGTGGGCAATGTGCGTCTGCGGCGTAATTGGGCTACATCACTGAGGTATTCGTCGATGTGGCCACCTGATAGTTGCTGATTGAACCGGTTGCGTTGCTGTTCGTTTATGCTAGCTCTGTATAAATCAGCAACTTCATCAAAACGCCTGTCTTCTTCTTCTAGTTGTAACACCAGTCGTCGTCGACGCTCCTGGCTCCGTTGCATCTCTATTTCAAAAGTGCGCGATTCTTGCTCCCTATCTGGAAGAACTGCAGTTTGAAGAGAAAGGAGGTCGCTTTCTGTTGTTGATTCATCATCACTGATAAAGATGATGCTTTGTCGGGAAGGAGGAGGAGTAACAGGAGCAATATTGCGATTAGCAGTAGCAGAGCTGCGGGTCGAGGTCGTGGTGATAGTAGTGATAGTAGCAGCAGCAGGAGTTGTAGTGTAGATGATGCTGGCATTTGTGGTATCGCTGTTGTCATTGTCGTTGTCGTTAGCGAATCCCAAGTCTCTAAAAACGTTGTTGGTGTACTAAAAGCAGTAAAGAGTTATTTATCCTTCTACATAAAAAAATACAGCACACTACGATTTCTTAATATATATATATATATACCGGTCTAAACGAAATAAACGGAACACTGGTTTGTCGCAAGATGAAATATGTTCTAGCTGCAAGTCGTCGGTAATTAGAACGCTGGACTAGATGCTTGCAGATTAGATACCGGTTTTGTAGGTAAGCCGGGCAGCCACAGGTCCAATTTTCAATAGAAGGTAAGTACAGTCGATCTGCCTGTATGTTCTCTGGTGTACGATACGCCTTATTCCAGTGTTTAACAAAGTTGTACGCCCATTTGGTGGGCTCGTTACCAGCAACCGTCAAGCTATTGAATTTGTCTTTTACTTTTGGAAAGTACTTGTCGCAAATAACGTATACAAGCATATCCAAGCGAGCACGAGGATGTCTGTACAGGTAGTTACATTTAAGAACCTTCCAGTGTGCTTCGATAAAGTTGTTGGCTCTGCCATACGGAATCCGATTTGGAACAACGCTACGCGCCCACAAACGCCATTGGTTGTATGTATACCAATGCTTGTACATATATATCCAAGCGTCAATTAATCGCCTGGCGCGGCAGTATTCGTAAACCTCTCTGGCAGCACTCTGGTGGATTTCATTGGCAGTTTCGTATTGATTACCTACAACAAATGTAGAGCGATAACATTTAAGCAAGAGCGTGAACTTAAGCAGCGACAGGTTTAATCCGCTAGTAATATATAAGTATAGGATACTACCATTAGGTATCAATGGGTGTCTGTTGTAGTGCTTTCTTACGAGATCGATGATAGCATCTCGATCTTCTTTTCTGCATATGACACCTCTACGACCGCCAATTGATGGGGTGAAGTCGTCACCAATAAAGCCAAACTCGGTTCTTGCTGCTAGGAGATTGTATGTTGGAATACTTGTGGATTTATTCTCGCCTAACTTTTGGCTTATGCTCTTGGCAATATGCCAGATGCAGAGTCGTAAATAACTCTCGCCAAAGACTTGCTGAACGGCATTGATCTGAGATCTGTCTTTGTCGGAAAACACGAAACCAGGATTTAGCCCGAAGTCTTTTAGTCTTCGTAAGAATGCTGCCAATGTGTTGGTTCTTGTGAGTTCTGGTGCTCCTTCGAACGAAGTATAGACCAGATACCCAATGGGATATCCAACGCCATTGGTCATTGCTACGATGCCAAACAACTCGCAGCCCGCACGATTGGTTTTGAACGTCGAATCGATGTAATACTCTTCAACGTATTGGTATGATGCCAACTTTTCAAAAAATGGAGTGATAAATCCAAC
This sequence comes from Zychaea mexicana, assembly GCF_025766255.1. NCBI lineage: Eukaryota > Fungi > Mucoromycota > Mucoromycetes > Mucorales > Lichtheimiaceae > Zychaea > Zychaea mexicana. Next base: position 19,765 of record NW_026516909.1, on the reverse strand, counting down.
AGCAACAGCATGATCATCTCGTCTCCAAAACATCTAATTTTTATTTAAGTGTATAAGATTCTATATGCTACGTTTGATTCTATCTGTCTCTAGCTTTTAAAGCAAAGAGAAGGTTGATGGTTAGTAATTATCATATCACATACCTCCACAAAACCAATGTTGTTGTATCTTCGAAGAAGCAGGCGAGTTGATATCATTTGGTCATCATGCAAGCGGTACATTGACTGGAATCCTACCGACCACCAGTAATATACCTGCATGGTCGTGAGGCTCCGCGTCATGTCAGGATACCTTGTTTTTACTGCCTCGTACAAAGTCGACGCATCGATACCCCGTTCTGTTGCTCGCTCGGTTATATATTGTCTTACAACCATCGGAACAGCATTTCGTCTTGTTTCTCGATCTGAATCCACTCGATCGTGATTAATCGGATGTCGAATGTTAAGTTCGATATAGCCGAGCTCCTTTTTAATAGTGCCTTTTACGCGACCATAGCATTCAAAAGCTGGAAGCCTATGGTTCATGCGTACAAGGAGATGTTTGGCTGTCTGTTGTTGTATCTCCTGGGATCTGTGACAATATGCTCCGAAGGAAACGTTTGTCGAGAGCTCTGGATCTCCAATATTTTTAATAAGATATGTGTATTGGTCGCATCGATGCACTTCCTCCAATATCCTTTCAACTAAATCAGCTGGATCCATCGCCTCCATATACGGTTCAATACAGATATAACCATGAAATGCATAAATCTGCAACAATATTGGTTACTTATCTAAAGAATACAATTGGTCTATTACAAAGCTACACATACCTCGCTTCCGTCAGTATCTGCATGAGCAGGGTAAACCTCATGCAACTCATCCAACTGCAGCATATCGTCCAAAGCAACGATTTCTAGAGGCGTTCGCTCAAAGCGGCAAGGGGAGCAAGTCCTAAAAGGCTTTGTTGCGCCTCTGAACAGGCGTCCTGGTTTGCCCTGGTAACAATCAGTACACTCGTAAGTGCTTTCCTCGTCAAACGTGCCTTCCGCAATTGAACGAATCTGTGGATGACCAGTGTTGCCGCGATTACGAAGACGAAATGCATCACCGGTAATGGGGTTGATCGGTGCTCCACCAGGAAAAATATCAATGGTAATGTCACTGTTCATTTCGTGTACGAGAAAGTAGTAATAGGAACAAGGATGAAAATAATTATAACAAACAAAAACAAAGGCAAAAAAAATTGGTGCATGGTGGTATAGGTATTTCCGGGTAATCAATTTTCCTGAAGGATGCCAGGGAATTTACTCCGGAACTATATTTACCCGAGGCTGATGCCAGGGAAATTTCAGCGGTCCCTATGGCACCTTCTGACTCGTAATCATCCTCTCTACTATGAGACTAAAAAATCTCATTCGACCCTTTATCTTCAGCCTCCAGAATAACCTCTGTAAGGAAAGACCTAGGGTTAGTCTTTGCTGTATCTTGTTTACTACCCTTAAAATAGCGTCCAGGTTGTAGCTCGACCTCCTTTAGGCAGCGGCATAGATTTCCCTAAAGGTCCTTACTATTTTTTCGACGCCAAATATAAGCAACTAGATGCCAAGGCATCATAGCACTAGTGCAATGACGTGTAGAGATATTCATCTTAATACCATTCCAAACACCTAAAGTAAGAGAGTTTAATAAGTGTATATACTCAGTGTTTTATATATATATATATATATATATATATATATATGTAAATAGTAATTATAGCTTACCTTCAATAGTGTTTGTATATATATTGGTATCTGGGACCTTGAAATGCTTACTATGATTGACTTTATCAACTTTCAGATCCCTTTTAGGGTCCACATCAATACCATTGTACCCTTTCCAGCAGTCAACCATAACATAGGTGCCTATAACAAGATTTTAAATATTATTAGTAAAAGTTAGAAAAATCAGCTTTCAAAGATAGAATATTACCTAGAGCCACATAACTATCAATAATCATCTTCAGTGTTTCACCAGTACGGTTAGGAACAGTAGTCAAAAAGACATGTTTTTCAGGTGTATTATGCTCAATACCCCCTACTACCCAAACACCTTCAACATGTTTGCCATAGCCACCTTTGGTAAGCTTAGTCTTGCCAAATTTGCTTTCATCAATTTCCACAATAATCCGTTCTCCATTTAGAAGACGGCCACCTAATCAAAGTAAAAAAGTAGCTTAGTAAGCAATAAATAAGATAGAATAAAAAAAGGTATATAAAACTTACCAATTACAATATCTTCAGTCTTCAAATCAGCTTCAATTATAAGAAAGAGGTCTTTAACAACTCCCCTAATAGTTGGCAAGCTAAGCCCAGACATCAAGTACATTTCTGTGGGAAAACTACCTACTAGCCAAAGGTAGGCTACCAAAAGTATATGGCCAAAGTTCTCCTTGTGATGACCACCAAAAAAGGACCCCTTCCAAGCAGATACAACCTTAGGCTTAGTAGTACAAGTTCTTCTTTTAGTACAAGACCAAAGTAAACCATCACGTGGGCTATCAGACAGCTTCATAAGGTGCCCATCACCACAGAACTTCTCCTTTGGAATAATCCCAAGCTCTTGAATATACCTTTTACTATATATTAGCAACCTTCATGACTTTTTTTTAATATCACACAAAGTAAAGTTTATAACTACTACTTACTCTATAGTTTTCTGGACATCAAGACACTTAGGCATCACCTCAAATAGGTCAAGAATACAAATAGCCCTTTCATTAGCAGCAGTAGGAAGAGGGGTAGAGGGAGAGGTAGCAGACATATTAAAGTAGTGAAAAAAGTAAACAATAAGAGTGATTAATAGGAATCAAATAGGGGAGTGAGTAAGGAATATAAAGAGAGGTTTACCAAAAGTTGCCCCTTTATATACTTTTTTAACCGGAAGCATTCGGAAGGGGAAAAAGATATCCCATCGGAACAGAATGATTATGAGTCACAAAGGAAGGGAAAATAATATTCCATCAGAACGGAATGTTTATGAGTCATAAAGAAAGGGAAAAAGGATATCCCGTCGGAACAGAATGATTGTGAGTCATAAAGGAAGGAAAAAAGGATATTCATCGGAACAGAATGACTATGAATCATAAGGGAAGGGATTCATTGGAATAGAATAATGATTTTTTAAAATAAAATATTCTCATTTTTGATGAAAAAAAGTTGCATTCAGTATATTGTAAAATTTTATTATAAAGAAAAGTTGGTCGCTGCCGGAATTGAACCCTTGACCTTTGGTAATTTTGAACATTCAAAAAAAAGTAAAGCTAAACAAGCAAAAAAGGTACACTGCAGGATTTGAACCCTGACTATACCCAGCACCAGTCCAAAGCTCTACACCGTCAGCTACCAGCATGTTTGGTTTGCTTTGAAATTTATACCAAAGGGCCCAATGAAAACCAAAAAAATGTGACTGTATCGTTGTACCTTTGTTTTGAAAATAATATACTGAATTTTCTATTCTTAAATGTATATTTATTAGCTTATGTAAGACTACTAATTTAAAAAGCTATCAAGCAAAATGTTTGTAGAAATTATTCTAAGCTACTTATTGGGTACTGTGATTTGCAACTAGAGTCAGTAGATAGCCAAAATAATACTCTATATGCGAAAAATAAAAGCATTTAGTTTTATTAAATAATAACAGTTACTCTCTATGCTCAAGTTGGTTTTCAGCCCATTTCTCCTTTTTTAGTATATGTTTGAAACTCCGACGTACCTTTTATGGGATTCAGTGACGTCGATTTTACTATATCGGGTATTTTTATGTTACACAGATTTCCTTATATATATATACTACTTATATACTATATATAGTACGTGCCGTGTTTTCTTTCATAGATCCAAGAGATTCGATCGCTTTTGCTTACGCTCAACGTTGACTAGTTTGGCCCGTTTATAAATTTGACTTACTCCTGTGGTGCAATTTACCTAACTGTCAACAATCTCCCCCGATCTGAGCGCTACAAAACCGAAAACGTTATACTCGTTAGAGTAATGCCAGGTCCTCAAGAGAACCCAGCACATCTGACATGAATCATTACCTGCACCCATTGGTTGATGATTTGCTTCAGTGGTATGACTGGAAAACGATCGGGACGAATGAGTGTCCAGATGGAGCGCAAGTATGTTTGGCACTCCTACTCAATGCTTGTGATATACCTGCTACCAGAAAAACAAGTGGATTCACCTCGCATGCAAGTACTTGTGCTTGCCATAAGTACGCTCGCCAATTTCCCATTTTCCCTGGCACATCAGACATTGACTACTTGGGATTCAATTTGGACGAATGGGAATTGCGGACACGCGAAGACAATCGAGAGAACGCCCAGCAATGGCGACAAGCTGAGACACTTGCTGCTCGCCGACAGATCGAACGTGACACTGGAACACGATGGTCTGAATTGCACCACCTTGAATACTTCGATCCCGTCCACTGCACGATCATTGATCCAATGCACAACTTGTTTCTTGGCACGGCAGAATATATGACCAAGATGTGGATCGAAAACGGCGACCTTACCAGGCAGAACCTTTGTGAAATGCAGGTTTTGGCAGACAGCATCGTGCTCCCTCCTGACTACGTTTCCTTGAAGCAGAAGATCGGAGCTGGCTTCTCTTTTATGACCGCTGATGATTGGAAATCATGGTGTATCGTATACTCGCCCTTCGACTTGCGAAACCATCTGCCCCGCCATCTTCTCGCTTACTGGCTGAGCTTCGTAAATGCCTGTCGATTGCTAGTCAAGCCTTCCATCACCATGAACGAGATAGAAGGAGCCAACACGTTTTTGCTGGACTTTTGTCGTGGTGTCGAATGCATTTATGGCAGAGAGCAAATCACGCCAAATATGCATCTGCATATGCACTTGAACGTAACGATCGAGGATTTTGGACCTTTATATACTTTCTAGCTCTTTAGTTTTGAGAGATATAATGGATATTTAAAGGAGATCAATACGAACTAGAAGGATTCATTTGAGATGACGTTCATGAAGAAGTTCTTGCAAAAGATAGGTGCTCACAACTTTGTCCGGTCGTTTGAGGACCGCTTCATGGACAAGCCAAGCCATTTCACCTTCTTGAATCGCTTTTTGGACATTGTGCAGCCGATGAAGCAAACTAGTGACACTACGAGTGGTGCGTTCGATCCACACAGATTTTTTGCGCTGTCGACCGGTACTGAACAGGCCACTGGAGGCGAGCCACTACCACCAGATGCATACCCGTTAGATTTTGCACCAGCAACGTTTATGCCTGACCCAGTATATACTTTCCTTCTGGCCTTTTATCGATCCGTTTATGGCACCCACCTGGACCATTACAGAGATGCGCAGGGTAGCCGGGTGTTTGTAAACAATCGTTATAACAAGATGAAGACAATCACCATTATGGGTCAGCTCTATAGGAGCAAAGAAGCAAGATCGCGGCGTGGTGCGCACGCATAGGTGCTGTATAAAGCAGAAGATCGAGGCGAACCGATCGCTTGGCCGTGCTAAATCCAGTACTTCTTCCGCCACGAGTTAAAGGTCGACGCCTAGCTCAAAGAATATGTTTTTGCCTTTGTTCGCTGGCATAGCATTTACAGCAGTAATGAGTTATTGGTTGCTCTCATTTCGCTCCGAACAGAGAACCCAAAATAGTTTTGCAAGAATTCAAAGTCCTCTCTACTCGGATCGAACATAAAGGCGCACCGCGCCGAGAAACTTCCTTTTCTGTACATACCCCGAGGTGTTGCATGAATAACAACGCGATTGCCATAAGAAACTTTGTACCCGACTGTATATATATATATATATACGCTGTGAATATAGTAGAAGCTAATAAATAAATTTCTCTATAATTCACTTCATCCATTGCCTCTCTATTTTTTCTAATACCTATTATGCTAAACAACAGCAACAACCACAACAACTTTCAAATCTTGATGTGGACACCCGCTAGTTCATCATCAGATCCTCAGCAACAGCAGCAGACACAGCAACAGCAAGATTCAGAAGCACCGATGCAGACACCGGAATCCCAAGCCCCAGAAGCATTGCCTGCATCAGTGGCCGCTGATAGTGATTTGACATCGCCTCTACCCAGTTCGCAGACGCCCATTCCTACCTCTGCACGACGCCATACATGGGACGAGGCCCACATCGATGCACTCATTACGGCTGTAGGGACTCAATACGATAGACTGAAGACAGTTATCGAAACACAAGCCAAAGGTCGCATCTGGAATGAAATACTTTCTGAGTATGTTGCAGCTGATCCATTAGGTCGAAGTAAAGAAGCATTACAGAAGAAATGGCAAGATCTAGTCGATGAATATCGCGATGTTAGGGCTACGATTCGCAACAGTGGTGAGAACGGTCCTTCAGGTCAAGAGCGATGGTGCTACTATGACGCTGTAGACAGAATTGTAGGAACTGACCCTGCAATTATACCTCCTGCCACGATGGATTCCCTCGATGGCCTCGTTGTCAATAGCACCCGACGAGAAAGGGATAACGATAACGATGTCAGCGAGCGGCCCACACAGCGACGACGAACAGCGGCATTTCAAGAGCTTGTCCTTGAGAATGCCGATCGGCAAACCGATCGCCTCATTGCCAGCATCAGCGAGGCATTCCAGCGGTTTGAGGAAGCAGAAGACCGGCGTTCGCGAGAGGCGCAGGAAGCAGAAGACCGCCGGCATGATATGTACTTGCAGACACTAAGAGATTTGTTTGGTAGCCCTACAAACACAAATAGAAGTGGAGAGCCTAGTAATAATAACGAAGAAGAACAATAAATTTTATTATATTATAATATGACATTTATTCAGAATTGTTAAAAGTGTATCTAGAATACCCTGTGTGATGATTAATATCTTCTATATAGCACTTTACTGCACTTTACAGAATGTGAAGAAGAAAACTAGTCATGCCATTACAGACAATAACTGCTACGAAAAGATGCCCAATTATTTTATACGCGAACTTTCAGTACCAAGCAGCACTTCACGTCAATATCTAAAAGATATAGAGCGATTACTGGAGCAATGTATAATGTATTGCGTTTATTGATTTGAGGACAATGATTCTTTAAGCATATCGCGTTTCTGACGCCCTTGTGCAAACAACCTTGTACTGTCTTCTCTAGCACTAGACTGTCTATCAGTATCTATTATTGATATACGTCTGGTTTGTTCATCCTCTTCTGTGTTCAATGGAAACAGTTCGTCAGAGTGCGGATCGAGCTGCTCGATACAGATATTATGGAGTATGCAACAGGCATAAATAGGGATCCGTATCAGAACCGTAGAACCGGAACCGAACCGAACCGAAACCGAGAAAATACGGTTCGGTTCCTGTCAAGAACCGAACCGGAACCGAACCGGTTCTGTATAAGTAGAACCGAAGAACCGAGAGGCAGAAGATTGCATTTAGCGATTTTGGTAATTAGTATAAAGTAGGCTATAATGGAAGTGACGAACAATGTTATTCCGAAAAGACCAAGAAGTAGTGTATTTGCAAGCCGTACTTTATTTAAAATCTTAACAAAACATGCAAAAGCAGAAGGGAGGGAAAAATAGTAAAGAAGAGAAGAGAAAATAAATAAAAAAGCAGAAAAAGAAAGCAGGAAAAGAAAAAGAACTACGGAAAAGAGGTACAAAAAAGAGGTGCGGAAAGGAGATACAGGAACGAAGAGACGGAAACGTTTTAATCGTGAAAGTCGAAGGAGCACCACGAATCCAAAAGCATTAGCATTTCGATGGTGTGCGGTTGGAGGCGGTTTCGTGTGTACGGCAGGAGAAGTCGAGTTTGGGAAAAGCAACGTTCCGATGGTGTGGAAGTGACTGGGACCGCCAAATATTTTGCAGCCATTGCAGCCATGTTTGGCCACTGGGGCTGGGATTTCCAGTATGAAAGGACCAGTGGTTCTTGTCCTTTCTGGTTTGGTACCGGTCTTCTTAATCGCTCGTCCAAGTAATCCTCTAATTCGTCACCAGCCGTGGACGTCATATATAGGCTGTACAAGCTTTGCATCTCGTCATTCACTTCGGGCCTCATAGCAGCGCCTTTCGGGAATGCTGCCCAGGCCTCGTGCACCATCCGCTGGCTCGAAACTTGGTATTCGTCTTCCCACCCTGCTTGGCGCCACCAAGAAAACTTCATCTGCGGATCCAATGCCGTCGCAACTGCGTATACATCCGTATCGTCTACCTTGCAATAGTACCTTTGCAACTTGTCGAGGCCACGTCTGGCCGCACGTTTTAATTCCGGTGGATAACCATCGCTGACAACGTCCTCCAAAGTATCCATCAACTTGTTATAATGGACAATCGCGGTGTTGATGGTAGGGTGGCTCGTACTGGCGGACAAGGCTTTGGTCGACTTATAGAAGGGCGCCAAGATTTCCTTCAGCTGGTCGATACGCTTCCATTCTTCCGTTGTGAGCTTGAACGGTAATAACTCATCGTTGGTGCTATTCGAGCAAAGTACGTTATATGGTACACGTAGTAAGGCTGCACGGTCAAGCATGTCATACGTCGAATTCCAGCGGGTGGCCACGTCGAGATGGAGGGTGAGCTGAGTAGAGCAATCCGAGTTTTGTTGGCGCATGAACTGCTCCATGCGCTGAGGCGAAGAACTATGTAAAATCAAAGGTATAATGAGTAAATGGTGCCAATGATACCATCGAGTAGGGAATACGTATTTGATGATAGTAAGCACTTACCGAATCTTTTTGATTCCTTTTCGTAGCTTGACCAGCACATTCATTGCTTCGATCTCTTGCTCCTCCAAAGCGCGTTCTGCGTTTACCTCGAAGGTTGCATTGACATCGACTTCGTCATTTTCGTCCTCGGCATCACTATCACCAGTATTGTCGCGCAACGTTGGACCTAGGCCCCAACGTAGGATGTCTTGGACCGCCAAGTTCAGCACATGGCCAAGGCATGGGATATGGTGCTGGCCTGCACGGAATGACCTAATACAGATGGTATTGTATAAGCTCATGAACCGATATTGCCAAATATTTCAAATTCGCATTTATACTCTTGATACTTACCATCCATTGTCAACAGCGTGCTGCTCAACGATCCGAGCCATCTTCTTCATATTTGAAGCATTATCTGTCGTGATAGTAAATAGTTTGGGCCCTAGGCCGAACTCATTCAAGACACGGATAAAAGCATTGGCAAGATTTTCTGCTGAATGGGGCCCCTCCAGTGGTACAAATCCGAGGATGATTTCATGCATGGTCCAAGTCGATGGGGAAATCCAGTGGCCAGTAACAGAAAGGAAAGCATCGTTGTAGGGGCTGGTCCAACCATCAAGTGTGCATGAAATTGCAGGAATCTTGTCCAACATGGCGCGCAACTTAGTTTTGTACAGGCCGTACTCCTCTTTGGTCTAAAGGTAATAAATGGGGCATTAAAATTATAATTTTTTGTCTGTATTGTGCATGGAAAAAATGTATCTAATATTTACCTTATTCGCAATTGTATCGGCACTTGGGAGCTGCACCATTTCCGTGGCAGATGCAGATTGTGCAATCTCCAAAAGTTCCTGCAAATCGTTGTTCTCAGCCAAGGTAAATGGCAGTTTGCTTTTTACGATGAACCTGACGAAGGCCTTCAGAAATTGCTCGGGTGTGAATACACGGGCACGCTTCGTCTGGACAAAGGAATCAAGGGGACCACCAGAACGCTTGCTTCCGGTGTGGGGGCCGCACTCCCTAGTGATACTATGGACCTTGTTCAAGTGCTTGATCAATCCGGACGTATTGCTTTGCTCGGCAGCGAAAGTTTTGGTGCAATTTCCCACCAGGCAACGGATGCGCGGCTTACCGTCCTTGTCATCATAGCGCTTACCGAAGCTATACTTGAATACCCAACTGGATCCCTTGCCTTGCGATTCGTTAACAGATACGGAAATAGACTCGGAATCAGTGTTGGCACCGCCGGCATCAATGTCTTCATCAGTAAGCGATATAGTATCGACTGACATGGCGGAAGGCACACGAGAAAAGGTTGGGGTTTGGATAGGAGTTTCTTGTGCCTTAATGGAAAAATATTATGGAGATCAATACACGTTTGAAATTTGCAAAAGAGTTCACCACAACACGACATAACACGACACAACACAAACCAATCGCATAGTGATATTTACCCCATCATGAAGAGCAGCACGGACATCGCGGGAAGAAGAACCAATTTGATAAACCATGATTGAAATGTAGGAAGGCAACAGAGTTTTGAGGTAGAGTAGTATGTTAAGTGTACGGTAGATACAAGGATCGATGCTTCAAAAATAAACGCCTTTATATATTTTTCAAATGATGCCGCTGATGTCATTTGTTGGACTTCTGATGGACGGATCCTTACAGATGATATCATCGACTTGCAGTTTACTCAACTCAATTCTTCCGACAAAGCAAAACGATGATGATATCATATAAGCTCATCCTGAAAAAGGTTTACATTATTGCTGGCTGTCAATGCTTCTATGAATGACGCGTTTCGGGGTTCCTGGACGTGTAGTAATGAGGATCGGCAATAAAAAAGGAAAATGATATCATCGTTTTTTTATATTTAAGCTCACATCTTCCGATGACCTCATTTGTAACCACTTATTCCGACATCAGATGCGCTAATAATAGAAGGAGTTCTGCTTCGGCTAGTGGAATATGTGATGACAACCATTATCATCCATTTTATCCATAAGGCAACTGTTTATCATGTGTGCGAACATGTAAATGAATGATCTGGATGTACTTCGTTTGTAAATTCCTTACTATTGATTCAATCACTTAATTTGACGTGATTGGAAAAGAAATGATCGGAAAAGAAAAAATACACTCATTTCCTTTGTTACTTCTTCTGACGGCAGCTTGCTTTCTCCGCCCATGACGCGAGTCATTACTTGTTCATCTGCTTTGCTACCCACAATGCATTTTTCTCCATGACGTACTACTTTACTAGATTTAGCATGGCTTCTCGATCAGTTGTATCAAGTTTGTGCATTCCGTCTGAGATTGCGCATCCTGGGGCCCGTAACAGAATTATCTTACCGTTCACCCTTTGCCTTTTATGAGACACTATACACGCGTAGAGTCGCAGTAGCTGTGTGTACTGCCGGTTGCGGTTTAATTCCTCCATATTACGATAACATATTGTATGAAACTAGTAATACTACGTCGCTCTAACTACTATAAGCACCCACTTTTTTTTGTAAAAACTGTGCTTTAATCTTCTAACGATGCAATGACCGACATCGTATAAAAAATGTTTACATTCTGTTTCTCTTATTCATTTTGAGATCGCTGTTCAATGTACAATATTAAACTATTCTTTTTTACTGCAGTATTCAAGTATACCGCGATATTTGAACACACACATCAGCTTTCATTTAAAAGATACCGAATTTCGCCTTTTTTATATACATGATGGGTTCGGTTCTTCGGTTCGATTCTCGGTTCTACGGTTCTTGTCGGTTCTAGTCGGTTCGGTTCTTGCTTTGGACGGTTCGGTTCGGTTCCCTTCAAGAACCGAACCGAACCGAACCGTACGGAACCCTAGGCATAAATCACCAGCGTCAGGTTTGTATGATCCATGAGGTACATGTAATGTCGCATGAACCTCCACTGGGAAACAAGACGACCGAATGCTCGCTCAATAGCCATTCGCATTGAAGAATGGACTTTGTTGAATCGCTTTTCCACTGGATCAGTTGATGAGCTAGGATACGGCGTCATGATTGTTGGCCGCAGAGGAAAAGCAGAATCTATGAATAGGTTCAAATGCAGAATATAAGCAAAGCTGTAGAACATCAAAAGTACAGGACTACTAACCGGCAAGAATGTATGTTCCATTAGGACACCATTGTTCAGGATCACTCAGCAGTCTGGTATTGAGCACACTGTTATTGAAAGTGCGGGCGTCGTGAGTTCGCCCTAGTGAACATATATTTGTGATGCAGTTGCAGTCAGCAACGTGTACGTTAAAGACATTAATAAATCTCTTGTAGATTACTGTACCTGATTGACCCACATCAATAAAAGTAAAGTGCCCATCTGCAGCACACACAGCAAGCAAGTTTATCGAGTGATGCAGTTTGCGGTCAAAGTACCGTTGACCTTGCTTCGTTGGTTTGTGGATCACCACGAGCTTGCCATCCATAGCTCCAATCGCCCCTTGCAGCCTTGCTGAGGCATCTCGAGAGGTAGGTAAACCGGAGGGCAAAGAAAAGGCGTTGGAAGCTTCACGGGCTTCTTCTGGAGAGCGTGGCCACTTGATATTGGAGCCATGGATGTCGCAAATAGCTTTTATGAATCGCACAGTAAAGTTGTGATACGATCCTCGAGAAAAGCCAAATTGCGTCTCAAACATTCTGTATCCAATGTGAGTATTTGCAAAACGCCATAGTACGCAGCAGACTTGAATATAAACTGGTGTCATTCTTGATGACTCTGACACAAATTCCTGATGCACAGACAAAGTATTGACAAGCCATTCCAATGTGGATTTGCGCATGCGGTAATGATATTTATAGCTGCCAGGACCGTCGTCATCGCGAAGATTCGAGTGGGTCAATGTCCAATATTCCGTGCTGTGAATTCTTGGGATCTTGGCTGCTCGAAAATGATGCGGCGAACCAGCGTAAGCTGCGACGATGTTCGCATTGACCGAAGGAAGCATTCCTATGGCGGGTGCTACAAGTTACGTCAAGAGCTTGATGAATGCTGCTCGACGACGTCTTTTTTCTTCAAGATGATTGTGCGTTGGGCGGCAAATAATGGCTGATGGTGGAATATTGTTCATTTTTATGATAAAAGCAGATAAAATAGATGAAAAATAGAGGGTGTATTTTTCTTTCGATACTTTTATTATTCATGAAAGTGACAGTTTCCTTTTATATCGATCCGAGCGAGCCACCACGGAGGCCTTTCCATCGGAGAAGCCACTACCAAAATTGGAAGCCTCCGAGAAGCCCTCTTTTGGAAGGAAAACGGAAAATTTATTTTCCATTACTACATTGGGGTATGGTGTTCTCTGTTTGGAGCGAAATGAGAGCAACCATTGTTCGTGGATGAATATCTAGAGACATGGCGTAGCCACTTCCTTGCTGAGGACATGCACTGCATCGTGCCCGTTCATCGTCTGTATAGTCAAGTGGCAGTTGTAAAATACGGCGATCAAACGCACGCAAGTGGTAGAACAGTCGTTATTCTGTTGCCTAAAAAGATATTGGCGTAAAACAAAGAGAAGCAATTTTTTCTCCTCCCCCTCCTCAAAACTATCTTTCTCTTATTTCTTTCTCCCCCCACCAACTACTCAAAACGAGCGGCCTCTTGCTTCTTCCTCCCACCACCAAATAAATAGCACACTTACATACGCATATTATACAGACGTATTTTTGCCCACCGCTAACCTACACAGCATAAGCCGGCAACCGCTTTATTTACTTTAAACAAACATCCAGTCTTGCAGCTGCTCACGCACAGCCGAGCGCAAGGTAACTGCCTTTCGTGCTACTGATCGTCCAAGCACGTTCGGCTGCGAGTCAACGTCCACAGCTAGTCTGAAATTATCAAGGCTTTTCAGAAAGACGTTTGCCTACAAACAATATCTCTGTTAAGATTCACGCGTAAAGAAATCTACTTTGAAAGTAATTACCCGCTCACTACACCATTTGGGCACGAAGACTGAGACATGCTTGCCACTGCGTAGGACACCAGTGCTGCTGCTTTTATTGTCGGTCTCCTCTTCCGACATACATCTGTCCTGGAGCAACGACTTTCCACCGGGGTACTGTTCCTCCAGTTCGATCGTATGTTGCTAGAAAACATTGAGTCGTCGTACTAATTTCTGTTTCAGATGTTAAGACAATACTCTTACATAACCTCCTATTACTTTACTTACGCTATGTCTGCGCTGATAGCGCCTTCTCATCACGTTTTTGCGCGCTTTCGTCTCGGGCGACTCGTTCCCCTTCGTCCTTAAATTATCAAAATGGGTGTAGACCATTTTTTTGATCTGCTACTTGTCCAACTTGAAGCAGCCTTGGCCTTCGATGTAGTCGACAAGGCGCTTCACGGTATCCTTGTTGGCCTAGTTTGTGAAGGGGAGGTCGAGCCTGAGACCAGTGTCGCCCAGTTGCTCATTCTGTATACGTATACAATCCTTCAACACATTTATTGTAACAATAGAATTCTTTTTAGTAATCATCACTGTTCTAATATTTACTACTTTTTTTTTTACAATTGTCTCTCTGTTATCTAGTATGGCACCTACAGACACAAGTAGAACACGACGACCACGCGCTTCAGCTTGACGGCTAACGCCAACGCCACCACCTTGACCTTTACCGAGGGCCCCACTACCAACTGTGGCAGTACGATATGCCATATTGGCAACTGTTTGGCCAATTCTATCGACCTTTTCGTGCAGTGCCTGGTTCTCGGCCTGCAAATTACGGATAGTATCCAAGAGCGCGTTATGCTGTTGTTGTTGTTGTTGCTGCTGCCGATCCAGGACACTGTTCTGCTGTTGGGCATCATTTTCACGCTGCGCCATGCGCCGTTGTCGCTGGGCTTGGAGATCGCTTACAGTAGGCATCTATACAGTATTATCATCTCTCAATATACAACATTAACTAACAGCTGCAGTAGTTATTATAATTTACGTTCGTTTTGTTATTTTATCGTGTAGGCACAAGAAGTATTGGAGGAAAGAGGTTTGATAAAATGCAAGTACCTAGATCTATAGGGGATCATTTTATTGTGGGGGATCTAGTTTTTTTTGGTACTCTTTTAATGTATGGTCAGCATGACTTTAACAGTATTGCAGGTTAGTTATATTTCGCATCGATCGTTCCTTCGTATTTTACGCCTTTCTTTCTGTTTCTTTCTCTTCCTTTTCTCTTCTTTCCTGGCTGCTACGATACACTATTCTCTCAAGGACCCAATACCATAGGTTTGTAAGGCACTCTTTACTTTTATCGCTCTTCAACTACCTCTAACTCTCTGCAGCTTTTATTAAGGATATTTTATTTCGTATGTACATGTAGCTCATGATTCGACCGGTTTTCCTATCCAAAATCATAGGCATGATCTACACGAGTTGAAGCTTGTAAGTATTCCCTTTGTAATGTTTACATACTTTCTTTCTACAGTTTTTCTTTCACTAAAAGCCTTCTTTCCTCATTCATAGCTTGTTTGTACTTTACATGGTCTTCCATCCTGGACATCCGCGTAGATCCCCATTTGCACTGCTGTATGCAGGTTGCCCACTGTCTGATCGCTGTTGGCACCGTCCAAGTGGAACTTTTCAGGTACGGTAAAGCTACCCATATTTTTGCTTCTGTCTAGCTGCAGTGCAGGTTACCTTCGCTCTTCTTAAGTAAATCACAGACTCATTAGCATACACAGCATGATTCACCCTTTTGCCTTTGCCCCATCACCATCTAGAGATTTTATGCACCACATTCACACATATATACATAGAAGACTCCTTTCACCCTTTGCATTTATTCTTTACCACCCCTTTAATGCTTTTTATTGCTCTATAAATGTTTTCCGAAACTTAAGTAATGGAATAAATAAATTCGGTTGTATATAACCATACTGTAATAATCATCACTGCTATACAATAATCAAAACCTGCTATGATTATTTCATCCGTTTAGTATATGCCCAAAATCAATCGCACTAAAATATGCTATATAGACCCCTGTATGTACGATGAAGCTTCAGTACCCAGTCCGTATGTAAAGCAATTGGGGGATCCCTTCTATGCATATGCACTACCTATTATCAAAATTGGAAACCAACTATAAAGCTATTGAAAACAGCTGAATATGTGATAAAAAAGCTGCCTTTTGCAGGAACTATAAAGTGGTTATAAAATAGCTTTATATTTGGATGACAAGTAGTATATTCAGCTTATATTCAGCTGTTTTTTGCCCCTTTATATTACCCCTCCTGCCTAGTGTAGTGACAATTCCCCGCTTACAATAAAGATTTCTTTCTTGCCACCATACTCGATTTCGTCCACATAAATTCGCGCACTCTTATTGGTTCCTTGCTAATGTCAACTTGGTATTTGCTTTTATCACATTAGCATTAGCTTTTATCACATTAGCATTAGCTTTTGTCGCATTAGCATTAGCAAACCACGAATCACATAGCTAGAAACCGACACATCAATTAGTATAAATAGCCCCTTTCCTTCCATTCGATTTCAGTTCAGTTCATCTCTTATCTCTTTTTCTTAACTCTTCTTCTTAATAAAGAATCTCTTAAGATGGATAAACAATAACCATAAATTATTCTATTAAATTATATATGATAAAAAAGTTATAATTTTGTTTTTTGTATAAATATTAAAGAAGAAATTAATTATATTTTGAAAATAATAAAAAAATAGTTTAAACATAAATTATGGTGTAACACATAATTTAGTTTAGTTTATTTTTAAAAGTTATAATAATATTTATCATTTTAAAAAATAATTTCCAAAAACATGTTATTCATAATGAGTAAAAATATATAAAATAAAAACATAATTTCTTTATTAGTTGAACCAGCGGAATGGTAATGAGCATATCCCTCCTTTAGGCAAGGAATACTTGGACGCAGCCTAACTTGACAATGAGATTTAGAGGTGGAAGGTTGCGGAGGGAGGCAAGCCTTTCACGACGTATTTAAAATAACAAGAACTTCCTTTAAACATAATCTACTATTTATTTTGTTGTTGTTAATTATTCATCAAATACACCAAAAAAAAATTAAAAAAAATGGCGGAAATGGTGGAAATGGTTAAAAATGCTTGGTTTTGAATAAAATAGATGTTATTCTAAAAATGGAAAAAAATAGAATTGGTGGAAAATTTATTTTGGTGGAAAATTAATTTTGGTGGAAATTTTATTTTTTATTAGATGGATAAACAATAACCATAAATTATTCTATTAAATTATATATGATAAAAAAGTTATAATTTTGTTTTTTGTATAAATATTAAAGAAGAAATTAATTATATTTTGAAAATAATAAAAAAATAGTTTAAACATAAATTATGGTGTAACACATAATTTAGTTTAGTTTATTTTTAAAAGTTATAATAAGGAGTTATCTTCGGGGATTGGCTTGGGTCACAAAACTGAGTCACCAGCCAAATTGTGACCTTACACACAATAATCGCATTGTAGAAAAAAATTGAGTACCCGCTATGTCACCGCTATCAATCATTTATGACACATCTTGCATATGCCTTTGACATGACACACATCCTTAGACTCAACGAGCGTAGCAGTAATAATGCAATAACACGTACATTGACTCATTCTCAATTAGATGAGCATCAGTGTTTTCTTTGCTATCACAAATGATATAAATAAAAGACCGTTTACTATTCTCAAAAATGTTGCCTTTATTTATTTGCAATACATTTCCAACTTTTCAAGCTCTACACTTTTTTCTAACACATCTTTGTCAATTAAGTCTCTCAACACCACCGCCAGCTCCTCTACGCATCAGGCCTCGCAAATGGCTATGCGTGAATCTATGAATGAAACGCACCGTGAAGCACTCGAAGCACGCCCAGCCAACACGAAGAAAACCTATGTCAACAAGCAAACGGAATACCGTCAATGGTGCAATAGAATGATGCCACATTTGCCTACAGAAACTTGTTATATTGTTTATGGCGACAAGCTCTATTTGTTTCTCAAAGAAGAGGTATGTACAATAATTATGAAATGTGCGACTTCAAATTCATAGTTTTGCTGTACTGCTTCTTAGCTTATACAATCTCAATTAACAGGTCATGAACCGTGATGCTCGTCGCAAGGGCAAAGGATCGACCCAGCTCAAGAAAATCAAAGCTTCCACTTTCATGAGCTACGTTGCCGCCATCGTCGATTTATATCAGCAACAAGTTCGTTCGTTTGCCAATAGTCATCCTCATCCACGTAGCGCTGTCAAGGAACTTATCGACCTCGTCCAAATCCGCGAAGAAAGCCAACGACGTGAAAATTACGACGAACGTGCACTTGGAACATTGATCGATGGATATACGACCACCGATCAGATTGCCGACGTTGTCGATTACTACATGGCCAAGAACGAAGGGTCTCACTTGCGCAATGCTCTCGCATTTTTGCTTTCTCACTATTGTTTGTTGCGAAGCGAGTCGGCACGGAAGGCTACCTTACCCGATATACACAGTGTCGAATTGGAGCGTGAAGGCCCGTCCGAATGCCATTCCCTCATGATGATTATCAAGCAAGGAAAGACAAACAAGCACGGTCGTCTGGAACTTGTCGCCTGCATCCGGAACACTCGCGTCGAGATATGCCCCTTCATGGCTCTTTCTTTTTATTTTTTCTGGCGTTGGCATGTCGAAAACGAGCCATTCCCCGTCTTCACTCATAACCAAGATTGGTATGATATCCGCTTGCTCAAGAGCACCTCTCCTTCCGCCACCAACACCACCGAAATCTCATATCAGCAGCAACTTCGAGCAATCGACGAGGCGTTTGCCAAATGTAACATTGTCTCTTCCAAGAAGACATATGCCGCCCGTGGATCCTCATGCAAGATGGCAGATTTGGATGGTGCCAACGAGGCGCAGATAAGAAGATTAGGCAGATGGAACAACACTACGATGAATGGTGCTTACTTGACAAGTCTTCCTCGTGAAGTCATGCGTGTCTTGGCCGGCTTTCCTGCTCAACAGGGTCACTTCTTTCTGCCTCGTGCTGCTGTTGACCCTCCTCAAGAATTATGCAAAAAGATTTTTCCTCGTGTCGAATACTGGCTGGAAACAATTCGACCTGATCAAGTGGCTGCTGCCGGGTTTCTGCGTCTCTTAGGTGTTCTGCGCGTTACGTTTCTTCAAGACGCTGTGCTTATGCAAGAAAAGTATCCGCATCATCCAATTTTTCTCAATCATATATTCAGAGAGCCGCTATACATCCAGTTCAAAGAGTAAGTATTGATTTTAAAAAATGCACAAGATGATCATCAATATGGTACTTATTGTTGTTACTATTTTGACTATTAGAGATCTTCAACGATCCATCCGAGAAGATGCCACCCCTCAAGATCTGCTCTTGCAACATGCCGTACCTCACCTTGAGCAACGCATGACCACGATGAACAATGAAATGGTTTCGCGGTTAGATGCAATGCAAATGCAGATGGAAAATATGACGAAGAACCTTTCTGACCTCGTATCCGGCCGTGCGACGGTAAACCTAAGCATCAATTGGCCATCATCATCATCAGCAGCAGCAGCAGCAGCACCAAGGCCAACACAGCAGCACCATTCAGAGCAGCAGCCAACAACAGCAACAGTTACATTCATCCCGAGTTCAGCACCTTCTGAATCATTGGGTCTTGATGCAACGAGTGAGCCACCGTTTTACATGATGAGCCGGGGAATCAAGACTGTCACTGACCTTTGGGCAGACTGGTCGGTTGGGCATGCTGGAGGCTATGCAGTGAAAACACTGGAACAACGTTGGGGTGCAAAATGGAGAAACGGCGATCGCAAGTTCTTCAGTCGCAGAATCAAGATCATTAAGGAGGTCGAGCGATTTGCCTCTGCCAAAGGGATTTCGGAAACGACAGCAGCAGCAATGGGCGAAGAAAGGCGCAATGCTCTTGGACTTAGCTTAAACGAGCTTAACAAACAGGCGACAACGATTTTCCAAAATATTTAGGTGTTTATGATAGCTCTTTTCTCCCTTTGCTACTTGTTCAGCAGACCCA
>NW_026516908.1:0-25224 GCF_025766255.1 Zychaea mexicana | reverse complement strand
TTCCTGTTGAAAAAAATTATTAGATATTGTAGTAAGTAATGATAAGCAAAATAAAGATAAATTAGATAAAATGCTTGAATTACAAATGAATTTCCTAAATATGAATGTATCAGAAAATAATATGGTTATTGATGAGTTTTCAGATGAAGATTCTAATAATCATAAAGATATTTCAAGTGAAGGTGAAGATGTCCCTAAATTCAATGAAAGGTCTAAAAAAAGAAAATTAAAAGGAAAACAAAAGGAAAAAAATTATAAATCCTATCAAATTGAAGCTGTTGTTGACCATAAACTTAAAGATGGTTTATATACATTTCTAGTTAAATGGAAAGATTATTCCGATAGTGATAATAGTTGGCTAACAATAGATAAATTTAATGAAAAGGAAATGTTAAATGAATATATTAAAAATAATAATCTTGGTGTATTATAAATAATTCGATAATCTTCCCCTCCTATATATAAATGAATATCTATATAGGATATATTGTTGTATGTATGACGTCCGCAGTTAATGTAATAAGCTTTTTATAATATATTCTAGGTTAAAGTTGCCGCTATTACATACATATATTGTTTTTGATTTTCTTTTTTTTACTTTTTTTAAATCTTTTTTAGGATTACCATTATCAATAGATATGCAAGGTGGTAAAACAATTTTTTTATTTTTTTTCTTGGGCACATGAATTTTACTATGACTAGAACATAGATAATCAAGCTTGTTATCTCCAATATTAGTTCTAATCTTCCTGTGGCACATGTGACCTTCTTTCTTACCTCTTTTATGTATGAAAGTGCAAACATTTTCACTACTATTTAAGTACCAAAATTGTTTATCTTTAACTTTATTCATTTTTTCATTTATTTTATTTTCCATAATCTTCATCTTACTTTCTTTTTTTTCTACCAACACTTCATCATCAAAATATTCCTTCATAACCTCTTCCATAAGATTTCTTATACTTTTAGTTAAGGATTTAGTAGATACAAGAATTTCTGTGTTTAAAATTACCATTTTAAAAATTTATTGAAATGGTAAGAGAAAATGGATGTTTTTATTTTCTTAATTAAAAAAAATTCAATTTTTTTTTACTTCAAAGATTTTTAATTACACATGAGTAATTGATTACCAATAGTTTTATTAAATACTTATAATTATAAGTATACCGCCTGAGTTCGATGCGAGGCTAAAATGGACAAGTAGTCTACCTCCCAGGATGTGGAAAACTCTATCAAGCGTATTCAACAGCGTCGTGTACCAGTGATGTCTCCAAGCTCGGGATCCCCTCCGATGTCCTCCCCCCACACACTCCCTACACCCCCAATTTTATTTTCACGGCCAGCACGAACGGTCTATGCATATAGAGGCCGAGTATGATAGCAAAGTACGATGGAGACCCTGCACGAAAAGCATCGTAACTTGGCCACAGAGCCGCAGAAAGACAAGGTCCTGGTATGTACGTGTTGCCAGGAGCCTGTACATTGTGCTGGTTGCAATTGTGTGAAAAAAGCTTTGCGAATGTCTTCGCAAGAACAGCCGCCATTCCACTCGGAATTGACCAAAATGCGTGACGCGACGAATACAATAAAATAAATTTTTTGACATACTTGACATGGCAACAAGCAGCTTTCAGGAACAGGAAATGTCACAACCCCCGAATGCCATGGCAACAAAAAGGTTTTTTTCTGCTGTATAGCTCTTCGAAAACAAGCTTCCAGTTGTCTGCTTCAAAGGTCCCATAAGTCATAAAGAATGATCTTTAATGTGGGTAGTAAAAGATCATCGGGCAAGGCAACCCAAAAAAGGAAATTATTTGTGCATATCAAATCAAATCAGATCAGAGCAAGTATAGATAAGGAAGCAGGATACAAAAAAACGCGTTTTTCTTTTTCTTCTCTTCTTTACCAGTTTGTCCATTCTTCCGTACTTTTACGATGAGCACTCACGCTGAAAACACCTACGACCAAGCCACAGGCTACTACAACTTCGACCACGACGATGCGTCCACCATCCCCTACGACCACGACGATGCGTCCACCATCCCCTACGACCCTGACGCGGCATCACATCTTTCATACCATTCCCGTTCCACCATCTCCTCCGCGCCACCCCAATTCTCGCCCGTCCTTACACCCACCTTCAGCTTCGATAACGCCAGCACGGCCTCACACCACTCCTTTGTCACCATCTTCTCTTCCGACTCCTCCCTCATCATTGACCTCGGCAACAATGATGATGCATCCAGTGCTCTGTCGCGTGCGGGTTCGTCCCCACCGCCATCACCGCAGTTCAGTCCTTTGCATTCTCCCGTCTTGCCGCCGTCCCCTCTTCTTCCTCACCATTCTGCTCCCGCTTCTCCTGTCCTCTTCCCACTCTCGCTCCTCCGATGGTTGAGGTTGCCGAAGACGAAGAGACTGAAGAGGCGCCTGTGCCAGAAGAGGACGAAGAGATCCCATATGCTGGTGATCTCATGGACATTGACAGCGACGATATGGATATCGACAACGATCAGAGCAATCTGATGTACTTAGACTGGGTTCCTCCTTCGTACCCCTGGTGGTACTAAAAAAATCCATAAAGTAAGCTACTCTACATTGACCTTTTTATTGAGCGCGTTCACTGACTTGATCACGTCTATTCTTTCTGTTATGATAGATCCCAACAAAAAAAGCAAAAAACACCACAAAAGGTAAGTATAATGTTTCTGCTGTCTTGTGCTTCTGCTTCTTTCCTATAATAAACGCGCTCATTGATACCGGCTTCTTCTTTTTCGTACAAATTCTAATAGCACCCAAAAAAACAATTCAAAAGTCAAAACCCTCAAAAAACATTCAGTATTCAGTATTCAGTATTCCGTATAGCCATTGGTAACAAAGTCAACTCTCGTTTTACTAAGCCTGCTTCAAACACATTGCTGCCTGAGAAAGATGAAAACTAACATTGCTGGCTGGTCGATTTAATAGGCCCTCCTTTTCCTGCTTCTGTTCTTTTCTACCGGCTCCTGCTTTATCCTCTTCTTCCCGCTTGTTGGCGTTGGTTTGTTGGCGCGTCGGCGTCGTGGTGATGTGTCGGTTCCTCGGTGGTGCCTTCTCCGCATGGCTTCTAGGGTGGTTCGTTTGGGCCGTCTTTGGTCGGCTCTTTTGCGTGGGCTGTTTTGGTATATAGTTCAAAGAAGGCTGTCTCAGATTCAAGGCATATATTTGCTGATTGGATCCATGTTCTTTAGGTCTTTGCGTGGTTGGTTCGGCTGCGATGCTTCTGGTGTTTGGTCTGGCGGCTTCCGCCTTCGTCAGGCAATGGGGTGCAGTGGAAGGTACCCGGATTAAGGTAAGGGCTGAGATGGAAGGCTGTGGCAAGGCACTGTGTTATCGCCTGTATAGGGAGATATAGGGGGCCTCTGCGCATGTTTCACGATGATTTTGGACTAGATGGCTGTGGCACCACTGGTGTGCTGTATAGTGATGCTAGGAACATTGCATTGTCGTTTGTCGGTTTTGGAGGACGTGGGTGACACCTTGCATAGCAGGAATGTACAATGGAGCGGCCCGGTAGACCATGGCTTTCTTTGCAGGCACGTATTGATCATCTTTACTTTCACGTAATAAAGGAAAACAAAGTGAGCATGATGTACTAACTAATTTAAAGTATTTTTGCTAGTCGTCTATCCCCCTTCCTTGTAGCAGTCAATCGTTTCGATGATTGCTAATACAAGGGAGGGGAGCAGCTCCATGTAGGACCTAAAGCCGTCTTTGCATTGTGGCATTTATTTAGTCGTGGTTGCTCCATTGGTTCACACTGGCTCAAAAGACACCCCGTGGTACTCCTGCGTCGACAATACCACAAAGCATTGTTCCACAAGCATTACCACCTCACTGACCCCACAGCACGGTTCTCGGTCGTCCTCTGGAATGTGTTTACGCCTAAACCGCGTCTGATCCCTCAGGGGGCCTGGGTAGCAGTTAGCTTTCCCTCTGCTATGGAAGTGAGTATCCTTCTGTCTCATAACCCTTACCCTCTGCTTCGGGTGCCTGAAGCTGGGGTGTCCGGGCTGGGGTTGTCCTGGCGAGAGCGGTGTGGTGGTAGTATGCTGCCATTTTGGGAGAGTGCCAGCTTTCCAGGCTAGCCGAGTAAAAAAACTTGGCGCTGATCGCGGATTAGTAGAATCCCCTCTGGCTTGATTACGTCGTCGTTGCGTGTGGTTAGTATGCATGTGCCTCATATGCCGTCATGGTGGGGTGGCGCCAAATTTCAGACTAGCCGAGTACAAAAGCACCCTTGTGTCGAATCGAGGATTCGGAGAATCCCGTCTTTGGCTTGATTTTCTCTTGTCAAAATGCATGCCCCATCACGAAAAAGCGTGCAACAGTGAATCACATGTTTCAGCGCAGCAATTTTATCATCACATCAAGAAGTAGCGCAACTCAGTGGTACGGATAACAAGCAAGAACTCGTAGCAACGAAGAGACATCAGCATGGCTGACGGTTCAACTCGAATATTCCAACAACTTACGTTAGGACGGAAAGGAACTGTTCGGAACAACACATCAAAAAGAGCGGTATCGGCACGTTGTAGACATCAAACCAAAAAGCACAAGAGCAAGAAGAATTGACAACATTGCAAATGACAATTGCTACAGGTCGAATCGAGATGATGAGTCACCTCTGCTTATGACAACAAACAGCAAGATTTATTAATGCGACAACATCGACGCAAATTGATCGGATTATAAAAATATAACATAACAATGACTACATTCTTTTATGAAAATGGACAAGAAAACCTTTTCAATGAACATGGAGAAAAAGTTTACGATCCAATGGAAGATGTTTTAACACAAATTGACGATCCCAATATAGTTCTTGAAACAATAACTTGAGTGCTAAACGCCACGAAAAAGCTACTGGTGAACCATCAGTTACGCAGCCGTTGAAATCTAGTAATTTGATTAAATCAACCAAGTCATACAGTATCTATAGTGATACGACCAGAGAATCGTTTATCAACCGTATGCTTGAGCAACTGCAAGAGCGTGGCTTAGTGGCTAAAGTTGCAAGAGAACTCAACGTGAAGTACCGTACTGCACTGAATTGGTGGCACATTTATGAAGAAACAGAAGGGGTGCCGTATAAAAATAGTGAAAAAAACAGTGGTCCAAAAAGCTCATTTACAACTGAGCATAACGAGTACATTACCAAGCTACTTGACAACGACCCTCAGATATTTGCGGACGATATAATAAATAGCTTGACTGAACAATTCGAAGGCTTCACCATTTCAAATCGCAAATGAACAACCATTTACGTAATACTATGCTTATCACTGTAAAAAAGCCATATTTCGAACCTGAGGTTAAAAACTCAGTAGAAAATCTCCAGACACGATTCGAATGGTGAAATGGAAAGATTCTGATCTGGATTTTACAAAAAATTGTATTTTTATAGATGAAGCCGGTTTCCACATCAACATGAGACTCAATTGGGCCAGATCGAAAAGTGGAAAAAAGGCAATTGTAAAGCAACCACAAACCAGAGCACCAACACATACAATCATTGGTGCCATTCACTCCTCTAGCATTATTCACGTTGCTATCAGAAAACCACCACCAAAAAAAGAAATTGAGGCTGCTAAAAAAAAAGAAAGGCTAATAATGGGCAGTAACTGAGATTAGTGAAGAGAATCCAGAGGTTAACGACGATTCTGCTAATAATAATTCAGTAAAAAAAGGTACAACAACTGCTCACTTCGTTAAGTTCATGAACAAAGTTCTTGCTGTACTGGATGCCGAAAAAGCTTCTAAAGGAAGTTATATAGTTCTAGATAATGCTTCTATTCACAAGTCTAAGCCGATGATAAGAAAGATTGAAAGTAAGGGTTACAGAGTAATGTATCTGCCTCCCTACTCGCCTGAATTGAACCCTATTGAACAGTTTTGGGCAATAGTTAAAGGGAAGATGAAGCGTGACAGACTAATGGAGGAAGAAAATCTGTCCAGTAGAATTACTGATGCTTGTAATGATATATTCATCAGTGACCTTAATGGTTTCTGTAATCATTCTAAGCGCCAAATTGTTAATTGTTATAAGAAGACACCTTTCTAATATACAGTCGTTCCAATGCCAAAGGGCGGTTTTCTAAAAAAAATGCGGCTAATAAAGCTTCCCAAAGGACGCTTTTAATTTACAGTGTTTTCCTTTCATTTTCAGACTTTTTGAACTTTTTTTTCGGACTTTTAGATTTTTAAATTCAGACACAAATTTTTATTTTTCAGACGAACAGAAGTTGCTTTTCAGACTTTTATTATGCTTATATTCAGATTCTATTTCAATATCGTGATGAAATACCACGAGCTTTGTTGCGAGACTTGTCAATGAGAGCATAAAAGTCGGAGATGGGAATCACCAAACCGTCATCAATACTAGTTGATTCAACATTGGGAGTAGCGTCAGTAGCATTGCAGTGGTTCAAAAGGCAGTGACCAATGTTGGACAACATATCAAGGTTCTTTAGAGAGGCGAACGAGTGAAGCACCGACAGGGAAGAGGCAACGGTCATAGCGCCAATTTCGGTCATTGTGTACAAGTGTTTGTGCTACTTACAGACAACGAAGAAGGAGATATAGAAGCCATTGATCATAAATGCAAGGCAACCACTCAAATGCCATTTGTCGATTGCCCTTTTTGATGCGATTCCCAGGCGAAGAATGTCCATACAAACAGAGTGTTTGGGGGGTAATCCTTAACCGTAATTCTTTTAAGGTTTTATTAACTAAAAGATATATCATTGTTTAAACATATTTAGGAAAAATAAAAAATTAGATTATAATTTTTTTATTTTTTAAACTTTTAACTTTTTTTTTAACTTTTTTTTAATTCTTTAAAATGTTTAGGTTTCGTAGAAACATGTTTAAACCTTTAAAAGAGTTATATCCTTTTATAATTAATTTAACACGGGCTAGGAGGTACGACGACGCCCTAGTCACATTTTTTTTGATGAAATACAAAAAAAAGTAGACGCTTGACAGTGAAATCCTTAATTAAAATTAATTTACTGTTTACAGTAAAATTAATTGTTAAGGATTGAAACTCTTTTGTTGTGGAGCTATTTCCAGGCTTGACCTCACCAAAACCAACAGGATAACCAAAATCATGCTGTATCAGTGTTGAGATAATTGCGTCGGGTTGGATATCAGACTCTTCTTCAGGTGATGATTTGTTGGCCCATCGCAGTGCTACATTTTGGTCTTGGTTGGCAATAATTTCAGAGAGGAGTGCATCATAGTAAGTAGTTTGTAATTCAACTTTACAGATTTTGTCCAAGTTCAGCAGTCGATTTCGTGGTAGTTTGGTCAGGCTATCGTAAAAAAAAGTGATAAATGAGTAACAACTCAAAAACACGCTTCCTTATAACTTTTGTATTACTACTTACTAAGGGTCGCAATCTGACCCGCGGGTTGAGGACGGGTCAATGGGTCAGGTTGATGCCTTTCTGACCCGTGGGTCCACCCGTCCAACCCTTGACCCGACCTGTTGACCCGTCGTGACCCATGTATACATATAATATGTATGAGGTACTTATATTTAAGTAGTCAATCTTCTTGTTGGGAAACATAATTAGTTGTCATTATGTCTGCTATAGAACTATAGCATAAAACGTACTTAATTCTTTTTATTGTGGGATTATACTTTATATTCAACAGTATGGGATAAGTAAGCAGAGGTATCCCTAAATAATGTATAGAAAAAATTCAAACTCAATTACTTAATATGAAAAAAATTGAATTTTCTTTATATAATTAAAGATATACAAGATATACTAAAATATGTTTACCGAATCATATATTAATTTGAAAAAATTATTTGATAATGAAGAAAATGCATTAATTTATTTAATAGAAGATAATTATGTTAATAAATATGAAGAATGTGCTATTTGCAGTAGTAAAACAAAATTATACATTACCATAAAAGTTTATAAATATAAAAATCGTAAGTATAGAAAATTATACTCACCTTTACGAGGAACAATATTTTCAAAAATGAAATTGCCATTGAATAAACAATTACATTTATTGAATTACTTTATATTGAAAATGCCTTATAGTAGCATATCTACAACCTTGAATATTTCACGTAATACTGTAACAGCATATAATAAATTATATAGAAAATACTTGAAGGATAGAATTAATTTTAATAGGAATTTTAAAATAGGTGGTAGAATTAAAATTGTAGAAATTGATGAAAGTAAAATAGAAAACGAATATACAATAAAGGATATAAAGTTGAAGGTGCCTAGGTTATTAATGGAATTGAAAGAAGTATATTGAAATATAAAATAAAAAACGAAAATATAAGACATTTATGTTACCAATTGAAAAAAGAGATTGTATAAATATAGATAAAATTATTATGAAACATCTAAAGAAAGGAACTACTATTTATACTGATTGCTGGAAAGGCTATAATAATTTAAAAAATATTGGATATAAACATAAATTAGTCAATCATAAAAAATATTTCAAAGATCCAAATACAGGTATATATACTAATACAATTGAGGGAACATGGTGTGCATTAAAACAAAGTATTGTACCAAGATGAAGGACAAAAAAGGATTTAATATTATATTTAAGAGAATATCAATGGCGAAAAAAGAATAGAGAATATAACTTATGGAAAAAGTTTTTAAAAGATTGATTTAATTAAAAATTGAATTTTAAGAATATAATAAAAAACATATCACTATATAATTTTAAAATGAATGAAAACCTATTTTTAAATTCAAACTTTTTAAAAGATAATAAAAGATCCTTTGTCCCTACAAAACTTTTTAGTAGAAATAAATATAATTACAATATTGAAAATGTGGACTTTAAATTTAAAAAAGATAATATAGTCTCCATTACAATCAAATTAGATAATGGTGATAAATATAATCATGTTTATATTATTAAAGATAAAACTATAGATCTAATGGATATAGAAAAAGTAACAAATGATATAGAAAAAATAGATTTGAATCAATAATATATAGATCTGTCCTTTGTATGACAATAAACTGCTGGAGGAAGGTTGGATTTATATAAAAAAATAAAAATAAATTCTGCAAAATCATTTTGGAGTATGAAAAATATCAATCTGTATACTATCTTGATAATGAGTTAAAGTAAGCTATAAGCAATATATATGATATGGTGCATACTGACTTAAATCGTCACTGTCGAAAATCGAGAATTTTTGAAATTCCGCTGGTAAATAGTATAGCCGATACTGTGCAAGAGCCATCATTAAGTGAGATGAATATTATATGTAGAATGAAGAATTATTAGGCGTCATGGCTCATTTATTTAGTATGATATACAATTTAATCATTTTTTCTAAGTGTTCGGTGGGATTTAAATCTTTTCGAGGTAAACTTTTCAACAAGCTTAAAAGCATCGTTTCCAGCTTTCAAATCATTGTATGCGCGAATATAATGCCAGCAGCGATTGTAATAACGGCGGATTTCTAGAGGCTTAGCATCAGGTGGAGAGACTTGATCTAGAAAGCTATCAAGGTTTTCTCTTAGTGACGAGAATGTATAATCGCATTCACTTCTTGCAATGCGCTTGGCAGCACTCCAGTATCTCTCGATCCAATTAGTTTCGCAATGGTACTTGGGATAAGAGGCGAACAAATGACCAGCCTTGAGAACAGTCTCGTGTAACGCGCTCTTCTGCGCAACAAAGTCGGGTTGACCCTCTAACATATGGTAAGGGCAACAAGTGCGATCAGCATTCGGTGGCTGATCGCAATTGGTTTTCCAATGCTTTTTTTTTGCCTCAAATTCCTTCCAACGTCCTAAGCCACGCTCTTCCAAGATGGTTCTAATGCCCTTCAAGGTCCAAATGCGTTCTTCTTTCACACCGCTTCTTGTCTTCTTTTTCTTGATCTCAAGAGTGTAAAAGTTCTGGATGACCAAGTTCCCATCTGGACCGACATACTTGCCAGGCAAAATCACGCGTTCTTCAATACCCTTGAGGACTTTATCTTTCAAGCCAAAACGGCTCACAAGTTTCGCACTTGCTGCATAAGCATTATGATTGCTTGATTGATCAAACAAAAATAGCGCTTGACAGCCTGGATGAAGTGCTTCAAACAATGGTATGGCGTCTTCTTTCAGTTGCTCCATCATATCCTTTGACGTCCAATAACCGTCACGGTTGGCACCAGCGTAGAATAGTCTGCGAGATTTCCAGTTTTTAATCCTCATGGTTCCATGGCAAGGGCATTGGAACTCGCTGACCATAATGGATCCTCCTGGACTCTTTTTACGGATGGGATTTTCACCCTCATACAGCCAGAGGTTGGTCTTGCAGTCATTCGAATAAAAAGTTGATTCATCCTGCGTCACCATGATGATCTTCTTTTGGTCGTCTGGTAGAAGAGGTTGTTGCTCAATTGAAACGTCGTCGTCGTCGTACGTTTCCATAAAGCGGCTGTATTCAACCATTTTAGCAGCCCACTCTTGTTGGTACTTAACAACATCATCGCGCTCATGGCCATCGTAATAAACATCTTTTTTGTTGACTCGGTAGGTGTAGCCCCATTCAATCAAGTAATTTCGAAGTACTGAAGGCGAGATGTGTCCTGGAAGAGCAAGAAGGTCTGGAATAGCGACTTCGTTCAGATATTTGAGCATTTCGGGAAGTCCTCTTTTCTCTGGCTTAGTCCTTTTTAACCATTGTAATGCTGCTGCTTTAACATCTTCGTCGCTCAAAAACGAAAGGCGTTTGGTGTGTTTTCCTTGCTGATGAGATGAGATTTTACCGAAGCGAAGATATTCTTTGGCATATGATACAATAGCACGGGGACGATAATACTCTGATGGCTCAATCCATGCAATTACAGCTGCCGTTTTGGATGCTTGCATTATCGACCGGCCGTTCAACAGCTCTCGAAAATAGATGTGAACACCAATATGCTTTCGCATTTCATAATCGTTAAGGTCTCGTTTATCGTTCTTTCTTGCATTTGCGATTGGAGTGACGATTGACGTAAGGCGTTCGAACCCTTCCTGGATGGTCATCAAAGGGATGATATCATCCACTATGGCTACTTCGTCATTGTGGTCGTCGTCATTTCCGCGTCGCTGATCCACTGATACTGAGGAAAAGAAGTTGGTGATTTCATAGCTGCCCTTTTTCTTCTCTGTAGCCTTATCATTTCGGTAATACTTGGTAGTTCTACCAGTACCCCAGTATCTTCCACTTCTGCGCTTCGATCCCTCTGCTACATTATTCCATTCAATAGGAAAGCTGGGAGGAGGGGTGGCCAATGCTACTGTTTCGGCTTGCAAAGAGGCAAGAATCTCAAAGTCGTTGGGTTCGGTTTCAACCATGACTTCTGCGATCGGAAGCTCGACAAGTGGTTGCTGAATTGTTGGGACTAATTGTTGAAAACGGCCATGTGTTGCTTGCTCTTTTGCGCGTTTTTGTTTTTTATTTGGAGGAGGCATGCTTGAAGTGGTAATTCAATTAAACAATGTTTGAGATTCGATGATTATACTCAGTACAATCTGAGCTATATAAACTATCTTCTTTTATACCAAACTTTCAAACATTGTTTAAGAACTCAGTCTTAACGGAGAAACAGATCTGAAGGTGAAAAGCTTATCAACTTCTTTGTCAGCAAGGACCCTATTGGTGCTCTGCTGTAAGAATGTTTAAAAAAACTTTTTATGATGGTGTGAGATGTGTTCTTGGACGGCTGTTTCATACTTGGTTTCTTTACTGGGTTATATGAAGGATTAAAATTTCAGTCCAACTAGGTGCATGTGTGCAATTAGATCCTGGTGCTGTAAAGAGAAACTTTCTATCAAGACATTTTCTGTACCAGATTTGAGTTTACCACATTTGAATTAGTGAAAAACCGTAATAACGCGACATGCGCCCTAAAAGTGTGAGCTTTGTGCAACCATGAGTCGTTCAGGTTACACACTGCTAAAAGTACACTTCCACCTTTCGAATCTCACCTCATGACCATCAATACCCCTTGTCGAAATCTGGGACCTCTCTGCTAAAAGTTCATTTTCCGACAAAACTTCAAGTTGTATCAGAGGCTCGAGAAATGCTTTTTTTCAAAAAGTAAAACGCAAGATCTGTTCAGAATCCATCAATAAACATATCTTGCGTTTTAGTTTCTGTAAAAAGGCAAATCTGCCAGCTCTGATATGATTTGTTTTTTTGGGTCGGTAATTAAATTATTTTGATGGTTAAAGTCAGTATGCACCATAGGAGTAAAGAAGTAGCAATAGTACAATAAGAATATACAACAAAAGACAGAAAAGGAATTGAGAAAAGAAAATCGAAGGAAGAAGAAAGAAGTGAAAAGAAAAGGGAAAAGGAAAAGGATAAGGGGCATATAGGGAAGTCGATTTTCAACCACACTTTAAATATTATGCTTTCTTTAAAGCATATGAGCCCAAGCAATTTCTTTTGTAATGGCACAGAACCCTTTACCTTTAAGAATAATCACTCAAAACGTAGATGTTGCTAGCACTGCTAGGAATTTGCGTGCCATCATCTTAGAGATCTATATATATATGGAGTTTTGCACTTCCAGCGCTCAAGTTCAGGCTGATCGACACTTCCTTCATCACTACATTGAAATCAGTCTTGACCCATCAACGCGAGTTTTGACCTGTTGGGTTGGACGGGTCGGGTCGGGTCAGTGTTTTCTTGACCCATGGGTCAATGGGTCAGACCCTTGACCCGACCCGACCCGTCCAATTGTGACCCCTACTACTTACAAATTAGCAATTCCTTCCACAATACCTGCTTTGTTTCCAGTCATGCGAGCAGAGAGTGACAGAAGATCCAGCTTGGCTTCCCTTACTGATTTCGTCTTGACATCAATCCCATATGATGAATAATTAATAACAACAAAATAAATAGTATATTATATGTAAAGGAAGTTCTTGCTATTTTAAATACGTCGTGAAAGGCTTGCCTCCCTCCGCAACCTTCCACCTCTAAATCTCATTGTCAAGTTACATTTCGTCACAAGTTCCTCATGTAAAGGAGGGATATGCTCATTACCATTCCGCTGGTTCAACTAATAAAGAAATTATGTTTTTATTTTATATATTTTTATTCATTATGAATAACATGTTTTTGGAAATTATTTTTTAAAATGATAAATATTATTATAACTTTTGAAAATAAACTAAACTAAATTACGTGTTATACCATAATTTATGTTTAAACTATTTTTTTATTATTTTCAAAATATAATTAATTTCTGCTTTATAACTTTTTTATCATATATAATTTAATAGAATAATTTATGGTTATTGTTTATTCATCTATATGGTTTGCGTAATGATCATGAATTCGTCATCTGTGAGTCGGTTGTTCTCTGTAGAGTCGGTTGTT
Organism: Zychaea mexicana; assembly: GCF_025766255.1. Taxonomy (NCBI): domain Eukaryota; kingdom Fungi; phylum Mucoromycota; class Mucoromycetes; order Mucorales; family Lichtheimiaceae; genus Zychaea; species Zychaea mexicana. Next base: position 11,808 of record NW_026516908.1, on the reverse strand, counting down.
TCCATCAAATCACTGAGAATGTGGTTACATAGGGAGTGTAATGTCGCTAGGCCAAAAACTTGGGACTTAAGTGTGCTGTGTTCATTTAGTGCCAGAAAAAGAATGTCGGAAAGAGCCAAAATTTCTTGCAAGTCAGTTTCGATCTTGAATGTCGAGTCGGTAGGGGATATTTGTTGCTGGTATGTCTGAAAGAGATCGGTGACGTGATGTTGTGAATTAACCATGGAGAGATAGATTCATTGGATGAGGAGTCGTTGTAGTTGTCATTGCCGAAAGAAGTTGTGGATAATGGCGGTAATGAATTGCTGATTGTATTGGTTGCATTGCTGTGGCTGCTGGTGTTGTTCTTGTTGGTATTCTCCCGGTTGGTTTCATTCTGAGAAGTGCTTGCATTGGAGGTGGAGGTGGTAGTGGAAGGAGAGTCGTTGCTGCTGTCAACGTGAGGTGTTTCTTCCACAATGATTTGGTCGACAAGAGCTGAGCAGGAAGCATGGGTATCTGACATCACCTTTGACCGGGCTTGTTCCTTCTAGAAATCAGTGCTGTCCATAGATAAATTCCATTGCTTGAGTTCGGCTAACAGGCTAGCTTTGGCATCATGTTTAAAATACTTTTCCTAGAATAGTTTGATAACGCACCTGGCTGTATTGACGATTGTATAATTCAAAGTGGCGAACAAAGGATTTCAAAGAAAGAAAACTGGCATTACGGGGTGTTCTTTTTTGCTTTTTTGATATGTGAGCTGCCATTTAGAGGAGTGAGAGAAGGGTAAAAAAAATGGTCGCGTCGGAATTTCACCTCATATAACGCGGAGTTTGGGGCTGGACCTGATTTCGCAGTCATCTGAAAAAAAAATTTCAAGGGTGAATAGGGGACTTTTTTGTTTTTTTCTCTTTTTTTCCAACCTACCTCAACAATCAAGATGCTTGCGGCTAGTAATCTCTGGATGAACGTCCTTGATACCAACCATTGCAGCTGATTGTTCTGTCAATCATGTTCTTTGACTTGGGTTCTCTTGCGAGGTGAGAGTCTGGACTACCTCAAAAAGAACAACAACAATATGTGCTTTTGGTGTTGGTAATATCTTGATCAAAAAATCAACAGCTAAACAATCCAAGAAAAAACAGAGCACTGGAACAGCTACAGCAAAAGGAAAAACAACAACATGGTAAGGCTATAGGAACAATAACTAACCATTATTTGAGGTTTTTATAGTATACGATGGACATTTGGAAAAGCACCCTAAATTCAAATACTACTATCTGGTTATGGACAACACGCACCAACACATCAATCAAAAACCATTGAAATGCCTCTTACTGAACGTGACTACAACTGTGTTTATCTCCCGCCGTACTCTCCAGAAATGAACCCCATTGAACAATTTTGGTCCAAGTTGAAGTATACGATCAAGAGGGAAGAACTGCTGGATATGGACACACTCTTTTCAAGAATATCGGAAGCTTGCAATATGGTTACTCACAAGGATCTCCATTGATAGATCCGTCACTCTATCTCCTGCTTCGATGATTGTCTCAATGATGCCCCTATTTAGTGTAGTTTATTTATGTCATTTTTTATTCCATTATTGTTTTTTGTTATTATCTTACCCAATAAAATATTGTTTTTACCTTATCTTTGTTTTGCTCTCTACATTTGAACTCTGCGATATACCTTTTTTTGTAGGCGACATCTACGCTACCGACAAATCCAAACCGAAAATGCGACATCCGTTTTTGGAAAATGCGACATCCCAGATTTGATAACTCGACAACTGATTTTCAAAAGTGCGACACAGGTTTCGAAAAATGCGACAAGTAATGTAGAAATACTGTATATGATTAAACATAAAAATGCACTCCAATTATGGATTTTTTATCTAAATACTTTTCAATTCATTTCGTCCAAAAAACACTGAGGACGGAAAATGGAAATAATCACGTGCGTGGTACAGTGTTTTCCTTCGACTTTTAGTTATCCATTATTGGATAACCGGCGAACTAGTACTCAGATGATTCAAGGAAAAAGTTCAGACGAATTAAATAAACTGCTCTTCCCTGAATATCTTATTTTATAACACTCAGAGCATATACCTTTCAATGATAGTAGACTTTATTAACTATATCCCTGATACAACCATTGAGGAGGTTGATGAAAGTTCCTCGGATGAAATGGATTTAGAGTACACTGCAAAAGAATATGGCGAAGTAATCATGTTGGCGGATGCATTTACTACTACTATTGATTATAATGATAATGTTAACAACAAAATAATTATGAAAGACTCATTAGCTACCGTTTCCGAGAAGAAAGCTCCAAGTGTGAAATATAAAAAGTATGGCGAAGACCAAGTAAAAAGGTTTTTTGAGTTGATAACAAAAGAAGGCTACACAGTACCAAAAGCAGCAGAAATTGCGGGTATCCCCAGAAGTACAGCTTATAAGTCAAAAAAAGTTTGGAATGACAGTGATGGATCCGTATACCCTAAAGGTTGTGTTAAAAAGGAATCGAAAAAGAACCCTGATAAATCAAAAGGCAACACGAAATTAGAAGACAAACATACCTTCTTTTTGATCGATTTAATCGATAAAAATCCATGTATTACTATTATAGAGGCGAAAGAGGATTTGTGTTCTAAATTTTCAGACCTATCAATAACAGCTTCAGGTGTAAACAAACATATGAAAGGAAAATGTGGATTATCATTAAAAGAATCGAAACTGTATACCCTCACAAGAGATGCACCTAGAACGCTGAAATTACGTTTTGATATTATAATGCAATGGAAGGCTACCGGTGTGGATTATATGGCAAACTGTGTTTTTATAGATGAATCAGGATTTAATGCACATCAGATATGAAAACGTGCTTGGTCTCGTATAGGTGAGCCTGCAATTGTTACAGTACCACCTCAAAAAGGAGTGAACGTGAGTATCATTGGATGTATAGCTCCATAGGGAATAATCAATTTTTGTAAAGTTGAGCCATTTAAATCAAGTGATGCTGCTTTGATTCAGAAAGAATTTCCTCAACCCGAAAAAAAAGAAAAAGAAAAGCGAACACAGAAGCAGATCACAAGCCAAAGGTGAAAAAAAGTACAACAGCCTATCATGTCGTGAAATTTATTGAAGCAACTATGGACATTTTAGATAAACAGAACAAAAAAGGAGTTTTCATTGTGATGGATAATTGCAGGATTCATCACTCTGATTTTTTATAAAAGCGATTAACGAACGTGGTTATAAGCCTCTTTTCCTACCACCTTACTCGCCATTTCTTAATCCTATTAAAGAGTGTTTGGCAAATGTCAAGAAAAATACTAGAAGACATCAATTGAGTAAGATAGATCAGCTAACACCTAGAATTGCTGCTGCATGTGCTACTGTTAGTGCTGAAGATTGCCAAAGTTGGATTAGACATTCAAAAACATTTTGGGATAGATGTTTATCAAAAGAACTTTTGCTATGTTAAGTCCAAATATATTTGTAAAGAATCTGAATATAAGCATAATAAAAGTCTGAACAGCAACTTCGGTTCGTCTAACAAATTAAAAATTTGTGTCTGAATTTAAAAATCTAAAAGTCCGAAGAAAACCATCCTTTGGTGTTGGAACGACTGTATATTAGAAAGGTGTCTTATTATAACAATTAACAATTTGGCGCTTAGAATGATTACAGAAACCATTAAGGTCACTGATGAATATATCATTACAAGCATCAGTAGTTCTACTGGACAGATTTTCTTCATTCATTAGTCTGTCACGCTTCATCTTCCCTTTAACTATTGCCCAAAACTGTTCAATAGGGTTCAATTCAGGCGAGTAGGGAGGCAGATACATTACTCTGTAACCCTTACTTTCAATCTTTCTTATCATCGGCTTAGACTTATGAATAGAAGCATTATCTAGAACTATATAACTTCCTTTGAAAGCTTCTTTGGCATCCAGTACAGCAAGAACTTCGTTCATAAACTTAACGAAGTGAGCAGTTGTTGTACCTTTTTTTACTGAATTATTATCAGCAGAATCGTCGTTAACCTCTGGATTCTCTCCACTAATCTCAGTTACTGCTCTTTTTTTCCCATTATTAGCCTTTCTTTTTTTTTAGCAGCCTCAATTTCTTTTTTTGGTGGTGGTTTTCTGATAGCAATGTGAATAATGCTAGAGGAGTGAATAGCACCAATGATTGTATGTGTTGGTGCTCTGGTTTGTGGTTGCTTTACAATTGCCTTTTTTCCACTTTTCGATCTGGCCCAATTGAGTCTCATGTTGATGTGGAAACCGGCTTCATCTATAAAAATACAATTTTTTGTAAAATCCAGATCAGAATCTTTCCATTTCATAAACCATTCGAATCGTGTCTGGAGATTCTCTACTGAGTTTCTAACCTCAGGTTCGAAATATGGCTTTTTTACAGTGATAAGCATAGTATTACATAGATGGTTGTTCATTTGCAATTTTGAAATGGTGAAGCCTTCGAATTGTTCAGTCAAGCTATTTATTATATCGTCCGCAAATATCTGAGGGTCGTTGTCAAGTAGCTTGGTAATGTACTCATTAAGCTCAGTTGTAAATGAGCTTTTTGGACCACTGTTTTTTCACTATTTTTATACGGCACCCCTTGTGATAAACGTGGGTTGTGGATAAGTAATAAGAGTGAAAGATTAAAATAAAAGACAATATGAAATACAGTGAGAGTCAAATATCAGATGATTTTTATTGAATAAATTCACAACCCTTTATATACTGTTGAAGATGTTGTCTAGACTTCCGTCTGGATGAACTGATGAATGGATCGCGGATATGCCGGATTTTGGATGTTTCAAAGATGAAGAAGGATGGGAAGGTTGAGTTTGTCGGCCATGATAATGGACATTGTCTTCTGATTGTAAAGAGTCATCTTTGGTAATCAGTGTGTTCCTTGTTTGGCGAAGTCTCACCTTTGTCAGTGCTGGAATTGGTATCCGCTCTTTGATAGGTACACTTTGCTCAACTCAGATAAGCTAGATTCAAAGGAAGTGCTGACTAAATCGAGAATAGGACAATGTGTATACAATGGTTGGTCCTGAGTTATTCTCGATTGGTAATCCATGTTTGAGAGATTATCGATATGGTGCTAATTATGTAATAATTGATTCATCCGTGTGTGTGGTGTTCTCTCTACTATGTTCTAATGGTTACGAAGACGGCAGAGTAGATTGAGTTGTCTGGATCAATCTCAAAGTAGTGTGGTTTACCACAAATATTAACTAATAAAAAAAATAGTGATGCTCAACACAGAAATCCTTGCATGTAAACAAACTATGATAAGCTCAATGAAAGATATTATGACTCAAGTTATGGATAAATATTTTGATGATGAAATTCTATGTGATTTGAAAGAAAAAAAACAAAAACTAATGAAAAATATCATAAAGGAAAAATTGGAAGAAACAAAAACGAACAATTTTTTGTATATCAATAGCAGTAATAATATATGCTCATATGTTCATAAAAGAGGAAAAAAAGAAGGATATATGTATCATCGGAAAATAAGAACAAATATTGGTGACAATAATCCTGATTTTCTATGTTCTCAACATAGTAAACTACATGTACCTAAAAAAAAAGAAAAAAAAGAGAGAAAACAATCTATAAATTTTGAAAAAAAGAGAAAAAATATCAAAAAAATTAAAAATATATATATATGTAATGGAGGGGTTCTCAGTTTTGCTGATGTTATCAATAAAATAATCCAATAGTTCATTATAAATATACAAAAAAGAAAAAAAAGAAATCATTCTCACTAAATATAGGGTAGAGTACACCATTTTTTTATCTGTGTATTTTTCTCTTTCATATAATCATCAATAATATCTTCTGTATTAAAATCACTTTATTTGACCCAGCTATTTTCATTATTACTATAACCAAGCCATTTTACATAAAATATTAGTTTATTATTAACATCAACCATATGATCTACTATTTTTTCTACTTGAAATACATTATCATTATTTTTTGGTTGATTACATTTTCTTTTTTTAGGTGTATCATTGGATATAAGTTCATTATTATCTATATTCTTTTCTGTATGTTTTTCAATATCTTCTATATTTAAGTTTAAGATTTTAAATTGTAGTTCCTGCATCTCTTTATATTGTTTATTTACTTTTTGTTCATTACTAAAAACTAAATTAATTTTATTCATTTTTGTAGGGAATTCAAATCTATTACTATCCCATGCCATATGATGTAGTTGAACATCTATATTATAATTTCTACAAAAATTATGAATATTTTTTAAATAACAGGCAATGCGGAACTGAAGATTATAATATTTTTTATCTGACATTTGCAATGCTGCTTTATTATTTTAACTCTATTAAATTTTGATGCTAATATAGAAAATTGACTTTCAATTTCAGACCTAAATGAACCAAATTTACTATTATAATTTAATTCATTAACAGTTAGATTTTTATTAACCTCTTTTCTTATTGGATAAACAAAGTTATTATGACTAAAATCATAACCATATTCATTTACATTTTCTATGAATTTGTCAACAAAGAGATTATATCCACCATCCATTCCTATACAATCTAAATTATTTATATTTTTATATAGTTTCATAATAAGGAACATAGTTCCATCATTACCTTTTGTACATTTTTCACTATTTGAAATATATAATATACTTTTATTAATATCTACTACAATTTGCGTTCTTAAACCAGGACCTTTTAATTTATATGAATATAAACCTCTTGAGCTTTTATTTAAACTATAATATTTTATTTTACTATGAAGGCTGTTTAATACTTTATTGATTTTTTAATTTTTAATTTTTTTATATATCCAATTTTTAAGCTTTATTTTTAAATAATAAAGAATGATCAATATGATTAGGGGTGGTCAGAGAAAATCTTTGATTTTTGATGACGTGGGTAGCTGGTCATTGAGATGGTAGTCGAAACCCTAGAATAACGATAGTTATTCTAAACACTTGCCTACAAGTGCCTCATGAACAGTGTTCTATCATGGCCATCAATATATAAAGTTACATTTTTAGAACCATTTGGATTATATGCATTTGTGGCTAGAACTCTAATTTTTATATTTGTAAATAAATTTTCTAAATTAATTTTTACTTGCTTATTAATATTATTATTAATTATTTATCCAAAAATCTTTATATAAAGCATAAACAGTTGTATATGGTATTATATTTACCATTTCAGGACCTGATCTAGGAGGTAAAACAATAACAATAAATATTTTTGAGAACTATAAAATTTTTGAAATCACTAGATTATCAAAAATTAATATGTTCTCTTTCATTTATTATAAAAATAATTTAATTATTCATAATGATCATTATCTAAATGAACAACAACAACAATAAATTGTTCTTGTTTTTTCTTTTTATATGTATTAAAAAACAAACATTTGTTATACAAATATTGTTTTTTTTTTGTTTAGAACTTTAAAAAAACAATAAAATCAAATCCTTGATTTTGTTTGTTTTTTAATACATATAAAAAGAAAAAACAAGAACAATTTATTGTTGTTGTTGTTCATTTAGATAATGATCATTATGACATAATTAAATTATTTTTATAATAAATGAAAGAGAACATATTAATTTTTGATAATCTAGTGATTTCAAAAATTTTATAGTTCTCAAAAATATTTATTGTTATTGTTTTACCTCCTTATAGAATTAATAGGTAAATTATGTATAATTTCTCCTATATTCTTATAAGAGGATTAAACAATAATCTAATGATTACAAAAAATTTCTAATTTTTTTATAATCTATAATTTTTTAAGATGCCAAGAGATTAAAATCAAAAAATAAAATATTTTTGATTTTCTTGGCATTAATATATTTTTTTATGTTTCATAATGATCATTATCTAAATAAACACCCCCCTCCCCCTCCTCCTCCAACAACAACAACAACAACAACAGCAACAATAAATTGTTCTTGTTCTTGTTTTTTCCTAATGGTGGAAAATACTCAAAATTATTATTTTGATGTATTTTCAGAATATCAAAAAATAAAAACTTTATTTTTTAGATATTCAAAGAAAAGGATAAATATAAATATTTATCTCTTTTCTTAAAAAATAGAAAAACAATTTGTTTTTTCTATTTTTAATTTTAAACTCAAAAAGAATAGAATATTCTTTTTAGAACATTACATGTTCTGAGTTTGAAATAAATTAAATTTAATTTTAAATTTAATTTGAAATATAAATAATAAGAGATAATTTTATTATCCTTATTATTTTTATTTCCAAAAATAGATTTATTAGATAGAAATTAGCTCCCTACCGGAAGCTTTTAACCCGGAGGGTAATTTCTATCAATAAACTATTTTTTAAGAAAAGAGATAAATATTTATATTTATCCTTTTCTTTGAATATCTAAAAAATAAAGTTTTTATTTTTTGATATTCTGAAAATACATCAAAATAATAATTTTGAGTATTTTCCACCATTAGGAAAAAACAAGAACAAGAACAATTTATTGCTGTTGTTGTTGTTGTTGTTGGAGGAGGAGGGGGAGGGGGGTGTTTATTTAGATAATGATCATTATGAAACATAAAAAAATATATTAATGCCAAGAAAATCAAAAATATTTTATTTTTTGATTTTAATCTCTTGGCATCTTCAAAATTATAGATTATAAAAAAATTAGAAATTTTTTGTAATCATTAGATTATTGTTTGATCCTCCTACCAGAAACAATATGATATAAAAGAATTAAACCTCTTTCTATTTCACGGTATGGTCCTAGGTAGGGATCTGCACGGCTCGGTTCGGTTCGATTCTTAAAGGGAACCGAACCGAACCGTCCAAAGCAAGAACCGAACTGACTAGAACTGATGAGAACCGTAGAACCGAAGACTCGAACCGAAGAACCGAACCCGTCATGTATATAAAAAAGGCACAATCCAGTATCTTTGAATGAAAGCTGATATATGTGTGTTCAAATATCGCGGTATACTTGAATACTGCAGTAAAAAAGAATAGTTTATTATTGTACATTGAACAGCGTTTTCAAAATGAATAAGAGAAACAGAATGTAAACATTTAATATACAATGTGGGTTATTGCATGGTTAAAAGATTAAAGCACAGTTTTCACAAAAAAAAGTGGAGCTTATAGTACTAGAGCGACGTAGTATTACTAGTACAATACGTTAATGTAACTTTGGAGGAACCAAACCACAACCGGCAGTACACACAGCTACTGTGTCTCTACGCGTGTATAGTGTCTCATAAAAGGCAAAGTGTCAATGGGTAAGATAATTCTGTTATGGGCCCCAGGATGCACAATCTCAGACAGAATGCACAAACTTGATAAAACTGATCGAGAAGCCAAGATAAATCTAGTAAAGTAGTACGTCATGGAGAAAATGCATTGTGGGTTGCAAAGTAGAGGAACAAGTAATAATGCGCGTTATGGGCAGAGAAAGCAAGCTGCCGTCAAAAGAAGTGTTTCTTTTTTGTTCTTCTCTTCTTTACTATTTCTCCCTCCCTTCTGCTTTTGCAGGTTTTATTAAGTTTTTGAATAAAGTATGGCTTGCAAATACACTACTTCTTGGTCTTTAATAAGGAGTAACATTGTTCGTAACTTCCATTATATAGTGCCCGCCACCTAGAAACAACAAGTGGACATTTCAAAAATTTAAGATTCCGCCTTTATAAATTTCCATTTTTAGTTAAGTGTTATTTATTCATCGAAAATTTGCTAATGGGACTTATATTTTTTCTGCTTTTCATCCAGTGAGTTCTTTCTCAGAGGATGACTTAAATAAACAAACTACTCTCGCATGATTCTTCTTACATGATTATTAGAAACTGACAGTTCTCTTGGAACGCACAAGAAATTTACTTAATTGTGCTCTTTGACTCTTGCACAATTTCAAGGTTCTTCTGGTACTTGTTGAGTCTCCCCATTGTATAGAATGTTTTGGAAAAAGAAGGAATAATAAAACTGTCATCCTACTTATAATTTACCTGGCACCATTACAGTCAATGTTGATTGGAAGGCTGAGGTATATATTGCACCAATGCTTACCACTAATGTTACACTACCTTCTTAATATGGAAATCGCCAATTCAATGTCATATACTATAGTGTATAGTAGGGTGGACATTCTGACAAAATCCTCTGCTAAATTTTGAAATCGATACCAACTTCAACACTTTATTTCTCATTTTTTTTTGCTCGTATGTATACAAAAACGTTTCATAGAATTATTCTTTGAGCCTCTCTCTATCATTCTATGAAGCCAAAAAAGTGGGTTGTATAAGTGAAAAAAGTTGAAATATAATATTGAAAATTGGTCCAAAAATTTACGTTTCTAGGTGGCGGGCACCATAGCCTACTTTATACTAATTACCAAAATCGCCAAATACAATCTTCTGCCTCTCGGTTCTTCGGTTCTACGCATACAAAACCGGTTCGGTTCCGGTTCGGTTCTTGGTAGGAACCGAACCATATTTTCTCGGTTTCGGTTCGGTTCTTGGTAGGAACCGAACCATATTTTCTCGGTTTCGGTTCGGTTCGGTTCCGGTTCTACGGTTCTGATACGGATCCCTAGTCCTAGGTATTCTCGATTAGTATATAATTTAGTTAAAAAATAATAAACAGGAATATATCCTAATTTTTCTAATAATTCATTTTTTATATCTTTCATAATTTCATTACTTTTAATATCTTTTATTTTTGTACGATGATTGAATCTATTTTTCATTTCAGGCCAAGGCTCCTTTAAAAAATCCAATTATTGATTATTAATTTACTAACTTCATTATTTAATTTATTTTTAAATTCTAAATTTACATTATCAATTACCATTTTCTAATCATAAGCTTTTTTCAATTTTTATTATATTTACTTTACTAATAGATAATAAAAAAATAAAAGTGATCCCAACTTGTCGCCTTAAGCTTAGTCTTATAAAAATATAAATATTCAAATATAAATATACTTTTTTCACTATTTTTATTTTATATGAAATCTAATATATTAGCTTTTATTAAATGTTTCTCAATCAGAATCTCCTACCAAAATTAATGATTGGCTAGTACTACATGTCTTATATTTAGCATATTGCGTTACTTTTTTTTTGGCTTCAGTGGCACTTAATGCACAAAGTTGTACTACACAGCAAACTCTTTCATTTTCTCTTCAATGCATTTTGGTTTTGTGTTGCTTTTCACTGCCTCTTCTATTGTCGTCTTTAAGCCCTAAACATTGCGAGGTTCTAAACCATCCAACATTTTGGTAATGTCTAGGGACCGCAATTTGACCTGCGGGTCAAAACCGACCCACGGGTTGAGGACGGGTCAATGGGTCGGGTTGATGCTTTTCTGACCCACAGGTCGACCTGTCTAACCCTTGACCTGACCCGTTGACCCGTTGTGACCCGTGTATACATATAATATGTATAAGGTACTTGTTTTCAAGTATGATAGTCAATCTTCTTGTTGGGAAGCATCATTATATCAAAGATGAGATTGTCAATATGTCTGCTATAGAACTATAACATAAATGTACTTATACTCTTTTTATTGTGGTATTACATATATTTTATATTCAAGAGTAGAGGATAAGTAAGCTATAAGCAATATACGTAATAGGAGTAGAGAAGTAGCAATAGTACAATGAGAACGGACAACAGAGGGTGGCAGTAAGAGACGAGATTTGACAAAAGACTGAAAAGGAATTGAGAAAAGAAAAACGAAGGAAGAAGGAAGAAGTGATAAGTAAAGGGAAGAGAGAAAGGATTAGGGGCATATAGGGAAGTCG